>NW_017671131.1:0-3992 GCF_001879085.1 Nicotiana attenuata
ATTAGAATGCACCTGTTGTGCTCTGACTTTGGTGGCTCAGAAGTTGAGGCATTATTTCTGTGCCTATACCACTTACCTTATATCAATAATGGATCCTCTAAAATATATCTTTCAGAAGCCCATGCCCACTGGCAAGCTAGCCAAATGGAAAATCCTACTGAGTGAATTTGATATTGTCTACCTGACCTAAAAAGCGATCAAAGGACAAGCACTGGCAGATCGTCTTGCCGAAAATCCCGTGGATGGAGAATACGAGCCTCTCACGACGTATTTTCCTGACGAGGAGGTCTCTTTCATAGGAGAAGACATTGCAGAATCCTATGATGGCTGGAGAATGTTTTTCGATGGAGCAGCAAACTTTAATGGAGTTGGCATAGGAGCAGTCCTGGTATTTGTGACACCAGTCTTGGGTAGAGGATTGTTAAACTTCCACATTTCTTTTAGTAAATTTTATTTGAGACTTCCGCCTTATTCGTTAAATGCTTCATTGTTGTTAATATTGTCGTTGTTCGCTAAAAGAGGTATTCGATAATTGGCTTGCCTAGCTCCTATTAGTAGGCGCCATCACGACTCCCGAGGGTGGGAAATCCGGGTCGTGACAAGTTGGTATCAGAGCACTAGGTTACATAGGTCTCACAACTCACGGACAAACTTAGTAGAGTCTGAGGGATCGGTACAGAGACGTCTGTATTTATCCCCCAGAGGCTACAGAGTTAGGAAAAACTTCACATTCGTTCTTTCTTGTCGTGCGGTTCTATTTCTCAAACACCGGTTGAATTTCTACTCTGTTCTTTCGCAGATGGCGAGAACACGCACTTCTTCATCTACTGCTCAGCAGTTCGAGCCCCGAGCAGCAGCCCCAGAGGCGGAGCCTCAGGTTGATTTTGAGGATGAGGTTCCCGTCCCAGCAGTTCCGGTGGGCCCAGCTCAGGTCCCAGAAGGGTTCATTCTAGTCCGATTGGTAGGCCTCGTAGAGGGTGTCATTCGAGCGGGTTCGCTTCCAGTGGTTCCGCCAACGGTGGCTGGTCAGCCGGGTATAGTGGCTCAGGCCGGGAGTGAGATCACTTTTTAGGAGGCAGCCAATGTGGGCCGTAGAGTTGAGATAACTCTGCCACAGGGAGGTGGTCATGGGTCGAATAAGAGGCCCCGTCATGCAGGCAGATTCAGTGGTACCTCGTCAGGAGGTAGAGGTTCTTATGGTAGAGGCCATCCTCCCAGGCCTTTTCAGTCAGCTCTCCAGGTCACTCATGGTACTTCAGGTGGTCATTCAGGTCGACAGGGTCAGCCTCAGTTCCCTCAGCTGCAGCGTTCGTGTAGGTGTTATGAGTGTGGTGAGTATGGTCACAATAGGAGGGTTTGCCCGATGTTGAGGGGTGCTCAGCCGCAGCATACGAGGTCTTGCCATGCTTGTGGTGATCCGAGGCATATTGTCAGATATTTCCCTCGAGTATATAGCAGCTTCCAGCGTCAGAGTTCTCGTGCTATGATTCAGGCACCGGAGGTTCCACAGCCTGCCCATCCAGCTAGAGGCGGTGGTAGGGATCATAGAGGTGGAGGTAGAGACCGTAGAGGTGGAGCTCGGACCGGCAGAGGTAGGGGTCAGCCAGTAGCAGATCGTCCCAGAGACATGGTTCAGGGAGGTGGGGCCCAGCCCCGGTGCTATGCTTTGCCAGCCAGGCCAGATGCTGAGTCTTCAGATGCTGTTATTACAGGTACTATTCTGGTCTGTGATAGGGATGCCTCAGTGCTATTTGACCCTGGGTCTACGTATTCATATGTGTCGTCCTATTTCGCACCATACCTGGCTATGCCTAGTGATGCTTTGGGTATCCCTGTTTATGTATCTACACCGGTGGGTGATTCTATAGTGGTCGACCGAGTTCATCATTCCTGTGTGGTAGTGTTAGAGGGTCTTGAGACCCGTGTTGATTTATTGCTTTTAGACATGGTAGATTTCGACGTTATATTAGGGATGGATTGGTTGTCCCCGTATCATGCTATATTGGATTGTCACGCCAAGACCGTGACCTTGGCTTTGCCAGATTTGCCCCGATTGGAGTGGAGAGGGACCCCAGGTCATGCCACCAGCAGTGTTATTTCATATGTGAAGGCTCGACGCATGGTCGAGAAGGGGTGTTTAGCTTATCTGGCGTATGTTCGCGATTCCAGCACGGAGGTTCCTTCTATTTACTCTGTTCCTATTGTTCGGGAGTTCCCCCGAGGTTTTCCCTTCAGACCTGCCGGGTATGCCGCCCGACAGGGATATTGATTTCTGTATTGATCTGGCCCCAGGCACGCAGCCAATTTCTATTCCGCCGTATCGCATGGCCCCGCCAGAGTTGAAGGAGTTAAAGGGCCAGTTGCAAGATTTGCTAGAGAAGGGTTTCATCAGGCCTAGTGTTTCTCCTTGGTGCGCCAGTGTCATTTGTGAAGAAAAAGGATGGATCGATGAGGATGTGCAATTATTACCGGCAATTGAACAAAGTGAAGATTAAGAACAAGTATCCACTGCCGAGGATTGATGATTTGTTTGACCAGCTTCAGGGTGCGAAGGTGTTTTCAAAGATAGACTTGAGATCTGGCTACCATCAGTTGAGGATTAGGGCGTCTGATGTCCCTAAGATAGCTTTCCGCACTCGGTACGGGCATTATGAGTTTCTGGTCATGTCATTTGGGTTGACCAATGCCCCAGCCGCATTTATGGAGTTGATGAACCGAGTGTTCAGACCTTACTTGGACCTGTTCGTGATAGTCTTTATTGATGATATTCTAGTGTACTCCCGCAGCCAGGAGGAGCACGAGCAGCACCTCAGAGTGGTTCTTCAAACTCTGAAGGATAGTCAGTTATATGCTAAGTTCTCGAAGTGCGAGTTCTGGTTGAGTTCGGTTGCATTTCTGGGTCATGTCGTATTAGCAGAGGGTATTCAGGTGGACCCGAAGAAGGTTGAGGCAGTCAAGAACTGGCCTCGACCAGCATCAGCGACTGAGATTCGAAGTTTCTTGGGGTTAGCAGGTTATTACCGCCGGTTCGTGGAGGGGTTTTCATCCATAGCAGCCCCGATGACCAGATTGACCCAGAAGGGTGCCCAGTTCAGATGGTCGGACGAGTGTGAGGCGAGCTTTCAGAAGCTCAAGACAGCTCTGACTACGGCACCGATATTGGTTTTGCCCACAGGCTCAGGGCCTTATACAGTTTATTGTGATGCTTCCCGTATTGGTCTTGGTGCAGTATTGGTGCAGGATGGCAGAGTCATTGCTTATGCTTCGAGGCAGTTGAAGATCCACGAGAAGAATTATCCGGTTCATGATCTAGAGTTGGCAGCCATAGTTCATGCTTTGAAGATTTGGAGGCATTACCTATATGGTGTGACGTGTGAGGTGTACACCGATCACAAGAGTCTTCAGTACTTGTTCAAGCAAAAGGAGTTGAATCTGAGGCAGAGGAGGTGGTTGGAGTTGCTGAAGGATTATGATGTTACTATCTTATACCACCCGGGTAAGGCCAATGTGGTGGCCGACGCATTGAGTAGGAAGTCCGCCAGTATGGGTAGCCTTGCTTATATTCCGGTCAGCCAGAGACCGCTTGCTTTGGATATTCAGGCCTTGGCCAATCGATTTGTGAGGTTGGACATTTCTGAGCCTAGCAGAGTGTTAGCTTGTACGGTCGCTCGTTCTTCTCTATTGGAGCGTATCCGTGATCGGCAGTTTGATGATCCCCATTTGTGTGTCCTGAGAGACACGGTGCAGCGTGGAGGTGCCACGAAGGTGACTTTAGATAATGATGGTGTTTTGAGATTGCAGGGGCGAGTTTGTGTGCCCAATGTCGATGGGATTCGAGAGTTGATCTTAGCGGAGGCCTATAGTTCGCGGTATTCTATTCACCCGGGCGCCGCCAAGATGTATCAGGACTTGCGGCAGCATTATTGGTGGCGTAGGATGAAGAAAGATATTGTTACATATGTGGCTCGATGTTTGAACTGTCAGCAGGTTAA
>NW_017671131.1:4459-9095 GCF_001879085.1 Nicotiana attenuata
ATGCAAGTTGTGGCTTAGGTCTGCATTGAAGTGTCATACCACCAGAGTGGTGTGTTGGGTTCGAGGTGATCGTTGGGGTCATTAATGAACACGAATGGATTTGATTTCAGCTTGTTGGGAGGATAAAATCGAGGTTCGGCTCGGAATCTGCAGTGGTATTAGTCAAAAGGGAAGTGGCCTCATGAATGGTTGATCTGAGAAATGGATTACGGTTTATTGCATGTTTCATTTATCGTTGGTAGTATATGAAAGTGTTGGAATAAGACCTTAGTTGATAAGAGGTTTTCTACCGATATTCGGGTGTTGTGGACAACTGCCGTGAATAGAAGTTATCGTTTCAAGCGTTTGGGTTATGTAGGCTATCATGTGATTGCACCTGAGGTTGCAGGTATGGGTTATTACAGCTGGTTCGGGCTTATTCTGAATATAGATGTGAGGTTCTGACTTTTGTGTATGATTCCGGAAAGTGCAATGTGGTTCTATGGTTTATGGACTAGATGGATTGTGGAATTTCAGCTATGTTGTGTTATCGGACCTATGCGAGATAGGGCGACGTGGGATCACCCCCGGGTATATGCTTGGTAAGGTCATTCAGCTATTGGTTGACTTCTAGGACAACTCTGGGTACGCTCGAGGACGAGCGATTGTTTAAGTTGGGGAGGATGTGACGACCCGACCCGTCGTCTCAGGAGCTACCGCCCCGTTTCCCCCATTTTATGCTTCTTCATGTTTCACTATCAGTATTTGGTGTGTTATAATTGATTCGGATTGGTTTCGGTAGCGAATGAGACACCTAGTCTCTTTCAAGAAGGCTTAAGTTGGAAAAGTCAACCGGACGTTGACTAATGAGTTAGAGGGCTCGGATGTGATTTCCGGTGATTCGGTTAACTTCGGGGATGATTTGTGACTTAGGAGTGCGATCGGAATTGATTTTGGAGGTCCGGTGTAGAATTAGGCTTGAATTGGCGAAGTTAGTATTTTGGCGAATTCCGGTTGATAGGTGAGATTTTGATCCGAGGGTCGGAATAGAATTCCGAGAGTTGCAGTAGTTTCGTTAGGTGATTTTGGATGTGTGTGCAAAATTTCAGGTCATTCGGAGGCGTTTTGATCGGGTTTTTTATCGAATGCGTAATTCAGAAGTTTTTAAGAAATTTAGGCTTAAATCCGATGTGATTTAATGGTTTTAGCGTTGTTAGATGTGTTTTGAGGATTGGAACAAGTTTTAATGAGGTGTTAGGATGTGTTGGTGTTTTTGGTTGAGGTCCCGGGGGCCTCGGGGTGAATTCGAGTGGTTAAACGAGAGTTTTTGGAAGTTGCTTCAGGTCTGAGATTTCTGTCATCTGGTATTTCCGCTTCTGCGGAAATGGACCGCAGAAGCGGTTCCGCAGAAGCGGGTGGAAAAGCCCAGAAGCGATCTTGTGTTGAATTGATGAGTTCCGCATAAGCGGACCCCTTTTCGCATCAGCGGGTCCGCAGGTGCGAGTGAATAACCGCAGAAGCGGTCTTGGGTAATCCGCAGAAGCGGAGAATATGTCGCAAAGGCGGAAGTGGTAAGTTAAGTGAGAAACCGCGTAAGCGGGGAATGGCCGCAGAAGCGGTCCCGCATATGCGGAAGCGAGACCGCATAAGCGAAAATCGTTGTAGGCAGTAGGAGTTTATATTCATTTTTGCTCCCGAGGGTTATGTTATTTCCACCATTTTTGAGCGAGCTTGGAGAGCTTTGAGGCGATTTTGAAGAGGGATTCAAGGAGGAATGATTAGAGGTAAGTTCCTTGGCCTAAATTCACGAGATTATGTTAGATTTTACATGGAAATTGGTTGAAATTCATCAAAAGGGGTAAAGCTAGGGCTTGAGTTTTTGATATTTCAAATTGGGATTTGATAGGTCATTTGAGCTCGGATTTGGGAGTTCTTGGTATGTATGGACTCGTGGCGAGACGAGGAATCCGGTAATGTGAGTTTTTTAATTTTTCGGAAAGTGGACCCGGGGCTCGGGTTTTGCTAGTTTCGAGATTGTTGCTATTTTTCGATTGTTTTCGATTGGGTATTGTTCCCTTAGCATATTGTGATGTATTCGCTCTGATTTTGGTTAGATTCGACGCGCTTGAAGGCCGATTTGATGGGGCAAGGGCGTCGCGAGCTAGAGATTTCACCGGTTCGAGGTGAGTATTGATTGTAAATGATATCCTGAGGGTTTGAAACCCCGGATTTGCACGCCGTAGTGCTATATTAAGGTGACTTGCACGTCGGATAGCGAGCGTGGGGTAGAGCACCGTTGGGGATTGTGACTTGGTCCGTCCCGATTTTTAATTTTACCGCGTATTTGATTGAAACTTATTTGATATTATCATGACTGGGCTGATTGCCATACTTGGGGCTTATTACTGACTGTTTAAAATCCTTGTGAGCTATCATCATTGTTTTCCTCACTATTTGAAAAATATTACTTGAACTTAGTCCATTTGAATTACATTGTTTCATGAACTCAGCTATATTTTTACTCAACCTTGAGTTTTAACTGATGTTTGAACTATTGTTTGAGCTGAGCATTATTGTCTTTACTGATGCCTGAGGGGCTTATGATTATTTTTGGACTGATTGAGGCCGAGGGCCATCTGTGAGGATATGTCGACTGATGTGAGGAGGCTTTCAGGCCTCGAGTGATATGTGAGGAGGCTTTCAGGCCTCGAGTGTATTGTGAGAAGGCTTTCAGGCCTCATGTTGATATGTTCAGGCTTTCAGGCCTTATGATGATATAGCGCTTGGGCTGTAGGAGCCCCTCCGGAGTCTACACACCCACAGTGAGTGCGGGTACCCATTTAGAATTGGACAGTGGTAACAATGACACTGTCATATGTGTTTTGGTCAGGTAACAATGACTGACCAGTCAGGTAACAATGGCTGACCAGTGGTAACAATGGCACTGTAATACGCGTTTTGGTCAGGTAACAATGGTTGACCGGTCAGGTAACAATGACTGACCAGGAACATAAATCATGCCCGAGGGGCCGGTACTGTTTTGAGATATTGTCCGAGGGGCAAACTTTTATGTGCTCATCTTGCATACTTATTTGCCTCTTTACCTGTTATACCGTGGTATTTGTGCCTGAGGGGCGGATTTTCTGTGCGTATCAGCACTAACTGTTTTGAAATCGTTTTCGTAATCACTGAAAAGATCATTTTTTTTAGGAGATTTGAACTGAGCCAAGGTATTTCTAAAGATTTTACAGATTTCACTGTTTTTCTCAGAAAAATTGCACCCGGCTTCTGTATAGCATGTTGGTTGCTTTACGTGATTTCTTGCTGCTCAGTTATTATTTACTTTTATTACTCACTGAGTTGGAGTACTCACTTTACTCCCTGCACCTCGCGTGCAGATGCAGGTATTGTTCACCCGGTAAAGGGTTTTGAGCTAGTTGAAGGTATTGCTATCGTAGCTGAGCAGAGTGACCGCCAGCGTTCGCGGCACCGGATTACTTCCTTTGGTTCTAAATTTTATCCCGTATATTGTTGGCCCTGTAGTTGTATTTAGACTTCTCTAGATGCTCGTGACTTCTGACACCCCGGACGGGCTGTGTTGGGTTGTAAACTTCGTTAATTAATGTCCTTAAGTCGTATTTTGCTATTCATTTATGTTTAACTACTTAGAAAGGGACTATTTGGGTTAGTTGGTTGGCCTTGTCTTCACGAGAGGCGCCATCACGGCTAGTGCTGGGTTTTGGATCGTGACAAGTTGGTATCAGAGCCTAGGTTACTAGGTCTCACGAGTCATGAGCAGGTTTAGTAGAGTCTCGCGGATCGGTACGGAGACGTCTGTATTTATCCCCGAGAGGCTGTAGAACCTTTAGGAAAACTTCACATTCTTGAATTCTTATCGTGCGTCCTTGATTCGGCTTGAAAAGAAACTCTTGAAATTCCTTCCGTGCGTTTGTATGCGCGCATGAGCGCTCAGTATTAGATGTGCCTTGATGGCTTGTGATTCCCCGATCAAGGGGCGAGATGTAATCTCTGTGAGTTTATGTTGGGCCAGTCTGGAGGACTTGAGGCCGGATATTTGCCTATGGCTTGAGCACCGAGGTACTGATTGTGTGAGCAGGTGTTTTGAACTTATATGTTCGGTATTGTCCCTATTAGCCGGAATGGCGGTTGTATATCCATGTGATGAGTATGTTAGTACTGCGAGATGTATCTATATGACTTAGTAGTGACGAAGAAGTCTGCTGGATAATAGATGAACTGTTAAGTGTTCGTTTCCTATTGTGATTTGATGTGTAGCCCGAGTATGGGCGTGTGAAGAATATTTTCGTGTCCCCTAGTTGGGGAGTGAAGTGCGTTACATGTGGCGGTATGAGTTCAGACTCAGGAAGACTAAATGACTGTGTAAAGTGTATGACGGTGGAAGGTATGCTGAAATACTAAATTGAGGCGAAGCAGGTGGGTTATCTCCTGCGGAGTGTTCTTAAGTGGTAAGATCCTTATGTGTATGTTAGAAGATCTCGTGGGTAATTGAAGGGTACGTGTTGAAATTTGAAAATTCGGGTCGCTCAAGAGGGTGGACTCAACTGATGTGGGGATGAATGCGAGATTTGTAGAGGATTACAGTACTAGATGATCTGTGTTTTCACAAACTTGTACA
>NW_017671131.1:9120-113040 GCF_001879085.1 Nicotiana attenuata
TCCTCTTTTATTCATTTTATTTTTGCCCAAATCGTATTATTGTTATTTTTACCATAACTTAATTTCACACTCTAATTTGACTCCTTCTTTATTTTTTTATTTTTATTTTTTTTCTTTATTTCTTGTTCCTTTTTTAATTCCACGTGATTGCCATGCAAACCTTGTTCTCCTTCCCTACAATATTAGTACATACTCTACCATTAGCAGTAACACAACTAGTGATGGAGCAGACAATATAATCTACGGCCATTAAATCTCATATATACTAGTTAGAAATAGAAATGATAATAAATATTGGAAAATGCAATAAAAATAATAGTAGCAAAAAGACTTCTATACCACATGATACCAATATGGTATACATGTATACCAACAGAGTATATGATTGCCTCTAGAATATTGCTACAAACTATCTGTGACTATACTATGTACCAAAACATTAAAGAGATACAATAAAAATATGAGAAATTACAATGCTCGCATTGCAAGCTAAATATTCGCAAAAACAACTTGCTCATTCCATATACTAACAAGTTGTATAGTTGTATGGGTCGTTTCAACAATTGCCTATAATTATAAAAAACTATTATATAATACACATAAATCTATATCCATCAGCACAAAAAATTTTCCAGCATTGCAAATCCCGGTCATATAAATAATTTTTGAATCAGAATTCACTTAAAAAATACAGGCAAACAGTAACCAAAAAAAATGTTCAAACTACCATAAGATTACACAACTATGGCATAATAACTATACCAACATGGTATACGATACAGTTTACTGGTTAATTCCCGACAACTATATGACTATACTACTATTACATAATCATTGCATAAAGAGAAAAATAAAAAAAATAGTGTACCACATATTAATGTAATAAAGTATTTCAAGATACTGAACTATATTACTATTATTAAAAGAAACATCAAATATTGTACTAAAAATGCAGCTAAATACAACCAAAAATGATTCAAACTAATGATACCAATATAGTATATAAGTTATGCTAATAGGGTATATAGTTGGAATGAATTGGTATATAAATGGTATATTTGTATACTATTTGAGTATACAATACAATTCGTCTTCTTCTCTGTTCAACTATATTTCAACCCAAACTTTTAATCTACTACAAAATCTCTTAGCAAATTGACTAAAACTTTAGATACACCTCCAATCAACTTTCCAAACAAACCCATATAGGATCGGATCAAAATAATTAAAACTCAAACAAACCAAGTTATGAGTTTCAAGCTTCAAGGTCCTTCAATGGTGGATTTGAATTTTTGTACAATAAAGTCAACCAACCCATAATCACTGAAATGCAAACAAATACACGAAATCATGAATATCAGGTGATTTTTTTTTGGCAATAGTGAAATATTATATACGGTAACTATTAAAATCATGAAACACAGTATAGGAGCGAGAGGGTGGTAGAAGAACTTGGAACAGCCTGATAACTATGAGCATATATTTTCAGGTGATGATACGGTGACGCCAGGTGTCACGACCCAAAACCCTGCACTAGCCGTGATGGCGCCTCTACATGAAGGCAAGGCCAGCCAACTAACCAAATAGTCCCTTTCAAAGTAGTTAAACAATGATAGCAAAATACGACTTAAGGACATTATTAACGAAGTTTACAACCACAACGCCGTCCGGGGGTCAGAAGTCACGAGCATCTAGAGAAGTCTAATACAACTACAGGGCCAACAATATACGGGGATAAAAATTTAGAAACCAAAGGAAGTAATCCGGTCGCCAGCGAACGCTGGCGGTCACTCTGCTCAGCTACGATAGCAATACCTTCAACTAGCTCAAAACCCTTTTACCGGGTGAACAATACCTGCATCTGCACGCAGAGGGCAGGGAGTCAAGTGAGTACTTCCAACTCAGTGAGTAATAAAAGTATAAAATAATAACTGCGAGCAAGGAGAACTCTACGTTAAAGCAACCACCTGAGCTATACAGAAGCCGGGTGCATTTTTCTGAGAAAACAGTGAAATCTTGTAACAATCTTTAGAAAATACCTTGGCTCAGTTTCAAATTCTCCTAAAAAAAATGATTTTTTCAGATGATACGAAAACGATTTCAAAAACGAGTTAGTGCTGATACGCACAGAAAAACCGCCCCTTCAGGACACAATACAGACGCAGGTTATACTAACAGGTAAAGAGGCAAAATAAGTATGCAAGATGAGCACCATAAAAGAGTTTGCCTCTCGGACAATATCTCAAACAATACCGTTCCCTTCGGGCATGAATTTATCGTTCCTGGTCATGTCATTGTTACCCTGACCGTCCAAAACCCATTGTTACCTGACCAAAGACGACTATTACTAGTTGCCTATTGTTACCCACTGGTCAGCCATTGTTACCTACTTGGATCAAGTACATGTGTTACCCTGACCAAAACACATATGACCAGTGTCATTGTTTACTCACTGTCCAATTCTAAATGTACCCGCCGCGACTCAACTGTGGGTGTGTAGACTCCGGAGGGCTCCTACAGCCAAAGCGCGTATACTCATCATAAAGGCCTGAAAGCTGAACATATCAAACATGAGTGGCCTGAAAGCCTCTCACAATACACTCGAGGCCTGGAAAGCCCTCCTCACAATCACTCCGAGGCCCCTGAAAGCCTCTCTTCACATCAGTCAGAATATCCTCACAAGCATCGGCCTCTCGGCCCTCAACCAGTCCAAAATAATCATAAGCCCCTCAGGCATCGTAAGACAATAAATGGCTCAGGTCAAACAATAGTTTCAAACATCAGTTAAAACTCAAGGTTTGAGTAAAAATATAGCTGTAGTTCTGAAACAATGTATTCAAATTGCAACTACAAGTTCAAGTAATATTTTTTCAAAAATGAGGAAAACAATTGAATGATAGCTCACAAGATTTTAAAACAGTCAGTAATTCTAAGCCCCAACATATGGCATCAAGCCCAGCTCACTGAATAATACAAATAGTTTCAAATCAAATACCGCGGGTAAAAATTAATAAATTCGGTGACGGACCCAAGTCACAATCCCCAACGGTGCTCTCTACCCCACGGCTCGGCTCATCCGACGTGCAAGTCACCTCTTAATCATAGCACTAACGGCGTGCCAATCCGGGGTTTCAAACCCCTGCAGGATATCATTTACATCAATACTCACCTCGAACCGGTTGAAATCTCTAGCTTCGCGACGCCCTGCCCCAGTCAAATCGCCTCAAAGCGCGTCGAAGTCTAACCAAATCAGCACACTCACATCACAATATGCTAAGGGAACAATACCCAATCGAAAAAACAATCGAAAAAATCAGCAACAATCTCGAAACTAGCAAAACCCGAGCCCCGGGTTCCACTTTCCGAAAATTAAAAACTCCATTACCGGATTCCTCGTCTCGCCACGAGTCCGATACATACCAAGAACTCCCAAAATCCGAGCTCAAATGACCTATCAAATCCCCAATTTGAAATATCAAAAACTCAAGCTCCTAGCTTTACCCCTTTTGATGAATTTTCAAACCAATTTCCATGTAAAATCTAACATAATCTCGTGAGAATTTAGGCCAAGGAACTTACCTCTAATGCATTCCTCACTTGAATCCCTCCTTCAAAATCGCCTCAAAGCTCTCCAAGCGCTCGCTCAAAATGGTGATAATAACATAACCCTCGGAGCAAAAATGAATATAAACTCCTACTGCCTACAACGATTTTCGCTTATGCGGGTCTCGCTTCCGCATATGCGGGACCGGCTTCTTGCGGCCATTCCCCGCTTACGCGGTTTCTCACTTAACTTACACCCACTTCCGCCTTTGCGACATATTCTCCCCTTTCTGCCGGAATTACCCAATGACCGCTTCTGCGGTTATCACTCGCAACCTGCGGACCCGCTGATGCGAAAAGGGCCGCTTATGGCGGAACTCATCAAATTCAACACACAGATCGCTTCTGGGATTTTCACCCGCTTCTGCGGAAACCGCTTCTTGCGGTCCATTTTCCGCAGAAGCGGAATACCAGATGACAAAGATCTCAGACCTGAAGCAACTTCCAAAAACTCTGTTTAACCACGTTCGAATTCACCCCGAGCCCCCGGGAAACCTCAACCAAAAACCACAACACATCTAACACCTCATTAAAACTTGTTCCAATCCTGCAAAACCATCTACAACGCTAAAACCATTAAAATCACATGGATTTAAGCCTAAATTCTTAAAAACTTCTGAATTACGCATTCGATAAAAAACCCGATTCAAAAACGCCTCCGAATGACCTGAAATTTTTGCACACACATCCAAAATTCACCTAACGAAACTACTGCAACTTCGGAATTCTTGATTCCGACCTGGATCAAAATCTCACCTATTCATCCCGGAATTCGCCAAAATACTAACTTCGCCAATTCAAGCCTATTCTACACCGGACCTCCAAAATCATTCCATCGCACTCCTAATCACAAATCATTCCGCCGAAGTTAACCCGAATCACGTGGAAATTCACATCCGACCCTCTAACCATTAGTCAAGCGTCCGCAGTTGACTTTTCCAACTTAAGCCTTCTTGAAAAGAGACTAGGTTTCTCATTCGCATACCCCGAAACCAATCCAATCAATTATAACACACCAATACTGATAGTGAACATGAAGAAGCAAATTAAAATGGGGGAACGGGGAGGTAGCTTCCTGAGACGACGCGTCGGGTTCGTCACAATCCTCCCCACCTTTAACAATCGCTCGTCCTCGAGCGTACCCAGAGTTGTCCTAGAAGTCAACCAATAGTTGAATGACCTTACCAAGCATATACCCGGGAGGTGATCCCACGTCACTCTATCTCGCATAGGTCGATCAACACAACTATAGCTGATAATTCCAGCAACCTCTAGTTCCATAAACCATAGAACCACATTGAACTTTCCGGAATCAATAGCACAAAAGTCAGTAACATCTCACATCTATATTCAGATAAGCCCGAACCCAGCTCGTAATAACCCATACCCTTGCAACCTCAGGTGCGCATCACATGATAGCCTACCATAACCCAAACGGCTCCGGAACCGATAACTTCTATTCCACACCAGTTGCCACCACAACCCGAATACTGGTAGAAAACCTCTTTATCAACTAAGTCTTATTCCAACACTTTCAATTATTACTGCCAACGATAAATGAAACAGCAATAAAACCGTAATCCATTTCTCATGATCCAACCAATTCATGAGGCACTTCCCTTTTGACTATTACCACTACGCATTTTCCGAGCCGACCTCATTTTATCCTCCAACAAGAGCTTGAAATCAAATCCATTCGTGTTCATTAATGACCCCAAACGTCACCTCGAACCAACACACCACTCTGGTGTCATGACACCTTAATGGCAGGCCTAAAGCGCACAACTTGTATAACTATAGCGCAAATCAATAAGAAACCAAGTCTGAACATACTAAATCACCGAAAAATGATTCAAACGAAAGAGCTGTTACCTCCAAGCTCATCAGTACCATCACCAACACAAGCGGCCTGAGACCCCGTCTCACATCATTAGAAATAGACACACCGAATTCTGCCCCGAAAGGCTCATATCTCGCACGTTAGGCCTCCTGCCCACAATGCACATCGATCCACAAACACTGTTACACCATGAAGCACCTCAGGTTACTTATGCCTCACAAAATGTCCGATCAGCAGCGCACAATTCTGATGTCTGAACAACCCAAGCAATTCATCTACACGACGACGGTGACACAAATAACATACGACATGCAACCCGATAGGTCATAACCAACACTTCCATTTCACCCGAGCAAATCCAATCAACTCTCTCCCCGGCTCGTACTTTCTCTATGAAATACCCTATAGAACCGCCACCCACAGCGTGCCCAAACCACACAAATCCTAACGATCTCACAACATTATTAATAGCAACGTATTACGTGACTGCAATACCATAGCCCAACATTCGGCCTGCAACGAACTCAATTTACACAAAGGAAGCTGTAGTTCGCTCTGACTCCACATACTACATAATTCCTTCCGGAAGCCGGTTACACTCACGGTGCCCGGCGCACAAATCAATATCGAAATTCCACAACTCGCCCGGCGACATGCCGCGGCCACAAGAAACGCAGTTCGAGAAAGTTCCCTAATACCGGAACTGACAACTGGGTAACACCTCTGTCTGCACTGACGATCCATCACGAAGCCCAATTAAGAAAAGCAGTCCTTCTCGCCATCCTGCTGTCTTTGGAAATGCAAACCACTTGCTAGAACATTGATCCGATGCACCTACGACCCACTCAACCTGTGGCATTTTCCGGCCTAGCCCAAGCGCAATAGTCTAGAATAACACCAACAGTCGTGACACCCATACACTATATATCCAAAACCTAACATACCCAGCCAAGGAAGATCCATCGGGCCTCCAAATCCCAATTAGGCCGTAATCAACCTCTTGGTGCGGAATACACACCATCGATCCACGAACCAGCTGCAATAGTCGCTATTACCGTGAATGAACTTCCCAAGTCTCCAACTCCAGTCAATTAAGACAACGAATTACCATAACCTAATCACAAATTCCGCCGATATGAAAGTATATATCTCAAGTACTCCAAATCATTCCACGAGATATTCCCAAATTCCCCTGTGCCATCAACAACAAACTCATGAATATCAGCAGTCGATCCACAAACAAAAGTGCGCAGCAGACTATACTACCAAGCAGTTATCATAGTTTAATCACATACCTTTTCCTGATACGTATATCTCGTCAAATCCTTACCAATTAGCAGTATCATTCCCTTGATTTATCTGAAGGTACCAGTTGCCTAGGAGTCTTATGAACTTCCTTTCATCAGAATCTGACTGTTAACTAGCACACGCCAGTCTCGCGTCCTCTACAAACAGCCGCATTTACATACCATCCTCAGGAATTATATTGACATGAAAACATTTTCTCTTTCCGAAGCACACAGAAATCTAACTCAGGCTCAACTAGTCTCGCACTTCCTTGATCCCATCTAGAAGAAAAATCATTACACATTCATGCTTGCAATGCCCATAGAAGATCATACACATCTCAAACCAGGTGAAAACCCAACAAGAAATTCTCTCCCAATTCCATTTTGTACAAGCTAAACTGTCAAGGATGAACCCTTTCTATCCAAACCAAGCTAAGCCAAGCCTGTCAGAACTCAAAAGCTTTGGCTGCAACAATACCTGCAAGGGCTCACTATCGACACTAAAGAATCTAATCTATGCTTACAATACCGATTCGCTCCTATATCAGCTATTCATCTATCTATATTTCCCTTCTGACTTTCATCACTCTGAATATTCCTCTTGCTGTAGCAACCACCATTCCTTTAACCTCAGGTCTCATACACGGACCCTAAGCCACAAGACCACACTGTCTAAGACTCATAAAGCCACTGAAGTAATCTCCTGTCAAATGTCCAAGAAATACCACTATCCGAATACTTTCTCTGAAGAACTTCCTAGCGAATACAACTTCTGTTACCCTTACTTTCCAGATCGACTTGAATACATAGAATCCATAGAATTAGCCATAACGATTACCACAAGTCTCTTGACCTTTCGATGAAATACCACAGTTTAGCTAACCCACACATGCAACTTAATGATACTCCGATTTGTTCCCTGTGGATCATATGAAATCACATTTGGAAACATTTTCAATAAGTCATTCATCTCTATTCAAACTGCTAAATTACCTGACTTAAACGAAGAACGCACTGTCTTATTGGCAACTGAAAAAAAATAGGAAGAAAATGAGAAAAAAGAAAAGGATAAAAGAAAAGAAAAAAGGAAAAAAAAGAAAAGAAGCATAGAAATAAAAAAGAATTGGAGAATAAAGAAAAAATTCTCCACAAAAACTGCTATGGGTAGGAAATGTAATTAGTTTATGGGTAGAAAAACAAATGGGTAGACAAGGGTAAATAGTTTTGTTTTTGTAGGTAACTGTGTCAAAACCCCCCAAAAATGAGGTGTTTGGCCAAGCTTTTGGAAGGAAAAAAAGCGAGCAGAAGCAGTTTTTGAGAAGCAGAAAAAAGTAGCTTCTCTCCAAAAGCACTTTTCTGAGAAGTACTTTTGAGAAAAATACACTAAGAAGCAGTTTTCAAAAGCTTGGTCAAACACTAATTACTGCTCAAAAGTGCTTTTCAAATTAATTAGCCGAACACAAACTGCTTCTTACCAAAAGCACTTTTTTTAAAAGTACTTTTGAGAAAAGCACTTCTCAAAATAAGCTGATTTTAGAAGCTTGGCCAAACAGACTATTACACTTAACTAAACATATATACTACTTACAATGTCTTTGAAAGTGATTTGACTGTCGGCAAATTTCCATCTGAAGTACATTTTAAAGGGGTAAAGTAAGGTAAGACACACTTTTGTGTTACCATCTACTTAATCTATTTAATTAGGTTGCTAAGAATTCAACATAGACTGTGGAAGATGTATATTCTCCTACCACATAGTGCAAATCAACTAATAAATCCTTAAATAATAAGTCTCGTTCTAGTCAATTTCAAAGACTTGATCTTTCTTCCAATTACTTTCTAGCAGTGCTCTTACCTAATTATAAATATAATAACGTGCTACCAAACATAACAGTTCAGTCATTGTCAATGATGATGCTTTTGCTATCAAAGTAACTAATCATTTAGAGATGAAATATATAAGATGGTTCTCATTTTTTACTTACGTTTATAGCTTTAATCCTTATATTGAATTATTTAAGACTATATATATATATATATATATATATATATATATATATATATATATAAAACTTGCACATAGTCTCTCTCTCACACACACAGAGTAAAGTATTTTATTTACTATAATTCTGAAATCTTTACAGCTCTTAAAAAAATAACATATATTAAAGGACAACACTAGACTGGGCAAACAAGCACGTCAACTAACCTATACTGGATGGCTAAATCTAGCAGTCTAGACAGGATATAAGTTCAACTGTTGAAACTTGGAAGTAACTTATTAACTTAGGGATTAAACTCGCCTTGAAATAAATCTCTTGGACGATCAATCTGATAATAGTCTCTGTTGTCTTCTCCTTATTCTAAAGATCCTGTTACTCCTCTATGTCACGACCCGGATTTCCCACCCTTGGAAGTCGTGATGACGCCTACTCGTAAAAGCTAGGCAAGCCGAGTATTTTAAATTCATTACCCTTTTTATTAAGCATGTTCAACAATTCAAAGTAATAAGTGATTAATTAGTGAAATAAATTAAATAACCAGAAATACGGAAGACGAAAACTTAATGGTTTAACCAAACATTGATACATAATCTGAAGTACAATACTACCCAGAATTTGGTATCACAACTTCACAGACTGCCTAAGAGTACTACAAATAAAGGTCCGAAAAATAAATACAAACTGTTTCAGAAATACATAGAAGAAACAGTAGAGAAAGAAAGAAGGAGACGCCAAGGCCTGCGGACGTCTGCAGGACAACCTCGGGTCGCCTGAATGGACTGAAGACAGCACCCTCACTGCGGTCCAAATGCTCCGGTATCAGTATCTGCACACAGTGCAGAGTGTAGTATCAGCACAACCGACCCCATGTGCTGGTAAGTGCCTAGCCAACCTCGGCGAAGTAGTGACCAGACTAGGACCAGACTACCAAATAAACCTGTGCAGCTAAATCATATACATCGGAAAATAAAAGCAGATATTCACAGTTAAAGATGGGGTAGGGGAGGACATGCTACGTGGAGTATAAGATACAACAAAATACCAAAGAGGAATGTAAAGGAACCATAACTTAGTTGCCAACAATAATGAGGAAAACAAACACAGTATTCACTTTCATTTCTTTCTTGTTGTAGGTGTGCAACTCGCTCCCATTTCATATATCTCGTTGCAGGCGTGCAACCCGCTCCCATTTTATATATTACCGTTGCAGGCGTGCAACCCGCTCCCATTTCACATATTACCGTTGCAGGCGTGCAACCCGCTCCCATTTCATATATTACCGTTGCAGGCGTGCAACCCGCTCCCATTTCATAATTACCGTTGCAGGCGTACAACCCGCTCCCATTTCATATATTAACACCAATCATAGAAGACTCCCGGCAAAGGAACAATAATACAACAACAACATCCCGGCAAGGGAACAATTATATTAAAACAACATCCCAATAAGGGAACAATAATATAACAACAACATCCCGGCAAGGGAGTAATAATAAAATTCATCATATTAAGCATGAATAAACCACGACGGAGTCACAACAATTACAATACAAGACTCACGGGCATGCTTGACACCGATGTATAGATACTCGTCACCATGCCTATACGTCGTACTCCACAGTTAACACGTAGCAAATAAGACCCAACTCCTAATCCCTCAAGCTAAGGTTAGACCAAACACTTACCTCGATGCCACGAACACAATTCAAGCCTCAACTATCGCTTTACCTCTTGATTCTACCACCAATTCGCTCGTATCTAGCCAAGTTACTTAACTATATCAATAAATGCTAAATGAATTAATTCTAATGCATGAAAATAGATTTTCTAAAGTTTCTCCCAAAAAGTCAAAAATTGACCCCGGGCCCACATTGTCAAAACCCGAGGTTCGAACAAAAACCGGATTACCCATTTACCCACGAACTCAAATATATAATTTATTTGAAATCGGACCTCAAATCGAGGTCCAATCCCCAAAATTTGAAAAACCTAGGTTCTACCCAAAACACTCAATTTCCCCCATGAAAACCTTTGATTTGAATTGAAATCATGAGAGAAGATATTAAAGATTACCAAAAACGAGTTAGAAATGACTTACAATCGATTTTGAAGAGTACTTGTCTTTGAAAAATCGCCCAAGGGTCATTAAGTTTTGAAAGGATTTGAAAAATGGTTGAAAATGCGTCTAAGTTATGATTTTTCAAGTTGCAGATGTCGCAATTGCGACCAGGGTTCGCAATTGCGAACCCCTCAGACTGCTAACTTCGCAAATGCGAAGCTTTTGTCGCATTTGTGACCTAGCACAATTCCGGTCACCTTCGCATTTGCGAGGGACCTTTCGCAAATGCGACATTGCATTTGCGATACAAACGGCGCATTTGCGACCGAGGCAGCCCAGGTCGACATTCGCATTTGCGATCAGTGTTCGCATTTGTGAGCTCGCATTTGCGAGCCAGGCTTCGCATTTGCAAAGCCTGTAGACCTGCAACATACCAGCTGAAAACCTGCAACTTCCTAAGTTCAATTCCACTCCGTGGCCTATCCAAAACTCACCCGAGCCCTCGGGGCTCCAAACCAAACATGCACACCAACCTAAAAACATCATACGGACTTGCTCGTGCAATCAAATCACCAAAATAACATCAATAACTATGAATTGAACCCAAATTCATGAAATCAACCAAGAACACCCAAAATTCCAATTTCTCAACTTTAAGTCCGTTTTATACCAAACCAATCCCGATCTTCACCAAATTTTACAGATTCAACAAATTATTATTCCAAACTTGTACCGCGCTCCGGAACTAAAATACGGGCTCGATACCATCAAATTCAAACATATTTCATTTCCAAAAACTCATATATATTCCAGAAAACAATTTTGTTTAAAAATTTATTCCTCGGGCTTGGGACCTCGGAATTCGATTCCGGGCATACGCCCAAGTCCCATATTTTCCTACGGACCCTCCAGGACCATCAAATCACGGGTCCAGGTCCGTTTACCCAAAATGTTGACCGAAGTCAACCTTAATTCATTTTAAAGGCAAAATTTATCATTTTTCACAGATTTTCACATAATGGCTTTCTGGATACATGCCCGAACTGCGCACGCAAATTGAGGTGAAACAAAAAGGAGGTTTTAAGGCCTCAGAACATAGAATTTACTTTCAAAACGGGTCATCACATCCTCCATCTTTAAAACAATCGCTCGTCCTCGAACGGACATAGAAAAGAAGTACCTAAGTCGGAGAAAAGATGGGGATATCGGCTCCGCATATCGGACTCGGACTCCCAGGTCGATGCCTCAGCAAGCTGACCTCTCCACTGAACACGAACAGAAGGGAACTCTTCGACCTCAACTTACGAACCTGCCGGTCTAGGATAGCTACCGGCTCCTTCTCATAGGACAAGTCCTTGTCCAACTGGACAGTGCTGAAATCTAACACATGGGATGGATCGCCGTGATACTTCTGAAGCATGGACACATGAAACACTGGATGCACGACTGATAAACTCGGCGGCAACGCAAGTCTGTAAGCCACCTCTCCCACTCGATCAAGAATCTCAAACGGGCCAATAAACCTAGGGCTAAGCTTGCCCTTCTTTCCAAATCTCATCACGCCCTTCATAGGCGACACCCGAAGCAACACTCGCTCGCCGACCATGAATGCCATATCACGAACCTTACGGTCGGCATAACTCTTTTGCCTGGACTGAGCTGTACGAAGCCTATCCTGAATGATCCTGACCTTGTCCAAGGCATCCTGTACTAGATCTGTACCCAACAACCGAGCCTCTCCCAGCTCAAACCACCCAACCGGCTACTGACACCGCCTACCATATAAAGCCTCATAAGGAGCCATCTGAATGCTCAGAACTCCATCATCTCCCACTATGACCTGCTTGGCACCACCGTGCTGCACTGTGTCCTTTAGGACACACAAATGGGGATCATCATACTGCCGATCTCAGATGCGCTCGAATAATGATAAACGGGAGATTGTGCAAGCTAACACACGGATGGGCTCGGAGACATCCAACCTCACGAACTGATTGGCCAAAGCCTGAACATCCAAAGCAAGCGGCCTCTCACCGACCGGAATATATGCAAGACTACCCATAGTGCCTGACTTTCAACTCAAAGCATCGACCATCACATTGGCCTTCCCCGGATGATATAAGATGGTGACATCATAGTCTTTCAATAGCTCCAACCACCTTCTCTGCCTCAAGTTTAGCTCCTTCTGCTTGAACAAATATTGTAGACTTTTGTGATCCGTGAACACCTCACATGATACGCCATACAGATAGTGCCTCCAAATCTCAGCGCGTGAACAATGGCTGCTAACTCCAAATCATGGACTGGATAGTTCTTCTCATGAATTTAACTGACGCGAAGCATAAGCAATGACCTTGCCATCCTGCATCAACACCGCACCAAGTCCAATACAAGATGCATCACAATAAACTGTATATGGCCCTGAACCTGTGGGCAAAACTAACACCGGCGCCGTAGTCAAAGTTTTCTTGAGCTTTTGAAAGCTCGCCTCACATTCGTCCGACCACTTGAACTGGGCACCCTTCTAGGTCAACCTGGTCATCGGGGCTGCAATAGATGAAAACCCCTCCACAAACCGACGGTAATAGCCTGCCAAACCCAAGAAACTCCGGATCTCTGTAGCTGATATGGGTCTAGGCCAGTTCTTCACTGCCTCTATCTTTTTTGGATCCACCTAAATACCCTCTGCTGAAACAACATCACCCAAGAAAGCAACTGAACTCAACCAGAACTCACACTTCGAAAACTTGGCATACAACTGACTATCTTTCAAAGTCTGAAGAACCACTCTCAAATGCCGCTCATGATCCTCCTGGCTGCGGGAATATATCAAAATATCATCAATGAAGACGATCATGTAGGAATCCAAATAAGGTCTGAACACTCGGTTCATCAAATCCATGAAAGCTGCTAGGGCATTTGTCAATCCGAATGACATCACCAAGAACTCATAATGCCCGTACCGAGTGCGGAAAGCTATCTTAGAGACATCGGATGCCCTAATCCTCAACTGCTGGTAGACAGATCTCAAGTCGATCTTGGAAAATACTTGGGCTCCCTAAAGCTGGTCGAACAAATCATCTCCGCGACAATGGATACTTATTCTTGATTGTGACCTTGTTTAATTGCTGGTAATCTATACACATTCTCATCGATCTGTCCTTCTTCTTAACAAACAACATCGGCGCACCCCAAGGCGAGACTCTAGGCCTAATAAAGCCCTTATCAAGAAAGTCTTGCAACTGCTCCTTCAACTCTTTCAACTCAGGCGGGGCCATATGATACGGCGAAATAGAAATGGGCTGAGTATCCGGAGCCAAATCAATACAGAAGTCAATATCCCTTTCGGGTGGTGTTATACCCCATTTTAACACGGGTCATACTAGAGTATAACATATTGGTAATTCTAGAGGTTTAATTAATTAAAATGAGTCGCCACCTAATTATTTTAAGGTGAATTAGGACACCTAAATTAATTAAAGTACAACTCTGTTAATGGTCTACTTAAACTAAAGATTCTAGGTAAGGGTTCAACTAATCTAAAGGGAAGGTTTTTAAGGCACCCTTTATTTTTTATTTTTTTTTTTGGCAAATCCACAGATGCCTAGGACTAGTTTTATTAATAATAAAAGCAAGAAAAAGAACCACATAGGAAGAGTACAAATAAGGGGGACAATAGCACCAATAGTGTTGCCTCTATGCCTTGGCTATATAATCACTCTTCTGCGCCTCACATTGACCTTATGGCAGCCTCATGTAGAGGACTCATGGTGTAGCTGCCGGCAAAGTCTCACGAGGGCATATAATCTCATAGCCATTTGGATATCTTTCCAAAGGCATAGGATTAGAGCAACACCAACTGGGCTAAACCTTACCTTACTAATCCTATTGAGGCAAATAAAAGGCCTCACCTACTAACATGCATGCAAAAAGAAAGAACTAGCTAGAACTAAATATTCTATGATCATCGCAGAGTTTATAACACACTCTGTGATGATATTACATAGAACTATACTAATGTGATGGTAAATAAAAATATGTAGAAATAATAGTGATGGTCTTTCTTCTCTATTGTTGTGAAATCTTCAACTTGTAGACTTGTTTTCTTCATCGATCCTTTTCAAAATGTCTTCAAAATTCATGATTTTTTCTTTGAGCGATTGGACTTTGTGGATGTTGTTTGAGTGGCCTGTTTTTATTTTGCAATTCTCATTGGGAGTCTCCTTATGTTTACATCTTCGTTTACCCTGCCGTCCCAACTTTTATCCCTTGTACGAGACTTCTTGGTTTTTCTGCTATGCGTAGGTGATAAATCACCTTTTCTTGCTGCCTCTACTCTACACTGTTGTAACATTGCATCTTCCTCTCCTTCTTCATACAAGTCTCTCCCCAAGTGCACTGGTTGTGGAAAATTTTGGTCGATACCAAGTGACACCAATGTATTTCCATCCTGAGATTTAGCCACTATTGCCTTGCTTTGTTTTTGTTCTGTGAGTTGCATTTTGTTCCTGCTTCTACTCATGCGTCCAGTGCTACCAACAGTAGGATTTAAAGAATTAATTGGGTTGCTACTTACCATTGCATCCAATAACTTCCTCTCCTCTAATGAGATAACAGCATTGGTTGTCACAAGCTGCTGCTGCCCCTTCTTTTGAGCTGTCACTGGAGTGGCCTGCTTGAATTCTTCAGTTTGAACCAACCTTCCAGCTACTGCTGCATTGTTTGATTCGATTTGCTGTTGCTGCCCAGATTTCTTTGCTACTGCTTCTCTTTTTAACTCAGATTTACGATCATCAGTAGGAGTAACAGCTGAGACGTTTAACTGCTACTGTTGCACACTAGGTGTGGTTGTTACTACCTTTTCACTTGAATTACCACCTGGAATACCCTGCTTGGTGAGTACTGCTGCCTTTTGAATCAGATTTCCAATTGCTGCATTTTGAATAACAGGAGTCTTGGAATTTCTGGGGATGAATTCAGGGGCATTGAGGTTCAAATTACTCTTGGGACTTACCGCAGGTACTTGATCAGGTTTTATCATTGCTAATGAGTCGATCTCCTCACCTGCACTATCATGATTTACCTCTTGATCATCCTCTTCACTCGAATTTCCAGCATATGCATCACCATAGTCTTCATCAGCCTCATATTCACGTTGGGATGCCCATAGTTTAGATTTAATTGCCATTTCCCTCAAATTAGCCTTTATCACTTCATTGTTATTTCCAGATGACAACATTAACTCACCTCCATATTCACCACATGACTCTAAGGACTGTGATGGTACATCCTGCACTGAGGTGTTCAACGTGACCATTGGTTGTTTGACCATATTAGTATGCATCATCATTGCATTCTGGGCCTCTTTAATTATTTGTTCGACTTGAGGACTGGAAAAATGTAACATAGAAATATTAGAACTATGTGCCTTGCCCATTAGCTCTTCAAAACTATTTTTCTTTGAGACCTGCTGTCGACCATCAACATCCAAAGCAAAATTATCGTTGGTTTGAGCTTCTTTTCCACTACTGGGACATGGAACTAGTTGCTTGGACATAATGTCTTCTTTTAGACTCGTCGAATCTAGTTGCTCATCCTCTATAGCTGCCAGTGCATCAAAACCATTTGGGCTGGTCACCAAAGTATTGTCATTTCGTCGAACACCTTGGACCTGTTGTTTTGGTGATAGTCCCTTCTTTGTGGGAGATTTCCTGGTGGTTACCACATTCCAAACCTCTCTTTTTTTGTTTTGATCTTTCCCATTATCAACCTCCTTTGCATATCCAGCCTTATCTTCCAACAATTCATCCGTATTTGTTCCATCTTCTCCTCCAAAGGCCTGGATCTCACCATGATTACAGACCCTTGTTTCTGCAGTTTGCCCAGTAAGTTTACTGTCTGAGATTTGAACCTCACCTCCAGTTACTGCAT
This sequence comes from Nicotiana attenuata, assembly GCF_001879085.1. Classification (NCBI taxonomy): domain Eukaryota; kingdom Viridiplantae; phylum Streptophyta; class Magnoliopsida; order Solanales; family Solanaceae; genus Nicotiana; species Nicotiana attenuata. The sequence goes on from NW_017671131.1 coordinate 25,846, forward strand.
GTGGAGCCTTGGTCCCTGAATCCTGCCCCATATCACCACAATCATCACCTGCCTTCTCCTTAGTTTGCACAGCCTCACCATCTCGATCAAAAACTGCCTTAAAACCTGTAGCTGCTGGTGCACCAGTTGCATCAGTCTTTGGCCTTGCATCAGTTGTAGGTTCCAACCCTTTTTTCTCACCATGGTGTTCCATCTCCTGATTTACATTAGGGTCAATTTGGATTTTAGTAACAGGACCAGCTTCATTAGCTAGAGCAGCAGCCCCAACAGTCCCTTTTGAACCTGCAGCAGTTGCCATAATGGCTGCAGCAACTGCAAGTTTATCATAAGCTTGCACTACTGAATTGACAGCATTGGCAATCCTTGCTAAGGCTATCCTAACAGGCACATCTCGAGAGGGTAGAGATGGACCCTTATGAACCTGTGAAACATCAACAACAGTGTTATCATTAACAACTCGATTTGTTACATTCTCTTTGTTCTGAAGAACACTTTGTTTTTCTCTTTCAATTTGTGAATTCTGCTACTCGACCAATCTTTCTTTTGCTACATCATCTTCCAATTGCCCAGCTCTTTTTGCATTAAGATAGGCTCTAGCATCACCTTGCAATTTATCCAAAACACCCAGTCCTTCCCTTTCATCAACAACTTCAACATCTCCTTGATTATTCTCGATCCTCCAACGACATGATCTTTCGTCATGTCCCTGGTGTTTACAGCAGGTGCAGAATTTTGGGAGATTATCATATTTAACCTCCTGATAATGTTCCACTAGTTTCCCAAAATTGTAATCAACGATATGGATCTTAACTTTCTTGGGATGTTTGTCCAAAAGATCAAGCAATACTTTTACCCTCGCCGTACTTGGTCGAGTTCTGTCTTGGGTGGCTTTGTCTACTGCTAAAGGTTTTCCAACAGCTGAAGCTATGGACATCAATGACTTCCTTGCAAAAAAATTTGCAGGAAGTTCAAGTAGGGAGATCCAAACAACAGCTTTAGACATCTCTTCTCTTGGATTAAATCCAATCGTCCATGGAAAAGTTCTATAAAAGAACTCGTTACCCTTCGACTTAACATAGCCTGTTGATCTTGATAATACTTGAACAAAATCATCAAACAAATCAAGTCTTACCAGCACATGTCGAAATTCCAGTTGTCCAATATTACAATTGCCTTTAATATCGAACTGTTTTGGCAGAACTTGACGTAGCTCCTGAAGATCAGGTTTTCCATACGAAAATTTCAGTATGACTGCTTGATGAAGACCTTCTTCCATGGTGAATGCATTCACTTCATCTATGGTGAATTCTACAGTTGGTACCCCATGCTCAGACGTTACAGGACATAGTTCCAACTTGGCCAATTTCGCGGCAGATTGTTTCCCAACAAGCTGTGACGCATATGATTGTTTGGTATTACGATTTGGATGATTTTCTATGGTGTTTTGTGTTGCCTCTCCCACAGCCAAAGGCTGGGGAGAGGTTGCAGCAGCCATGGCTGCCCTCTACGTGAAGAAGACGCAAGAGTGAGAAAGAAGAGAGAGGAGAGAGCATTTTCGTGCGTGTTTTAAGATCCATATCAAATGATTAACCGGCCGGACTTAAATTAGTTAATTAAGGCTGACGCGAAGTGTAAGTTCTAAAGGGATTAGTGAAATATGAAATACTCAATTTGAGTTCACTGGTACATGTAAAACCCTTTTTAAAAGGAGAATTAGATTCACATTTAAAAAGTCATCTTGAAGATTTGTTTTTGTACGTTAAAGAACATTGATTTGGACTTGTTCGTTTCTTTAAAAAAATGTATTTCGATTTAATTGGATCAACACTATAAAAAAACGTGACCTGACCCCTCATTTGAATTCATTTGGAAACCTGATAGAAAACATCCATTTAAATTAGAAATATTAAGAAAAGTCGAGGCATGAAGTAAAGCAATGAAGTGGACGTTGTGGTGAGAACTAACTGCTTTTAAACTCCTAACATAGATGAAACATTCTATTGTGTGTACTGTGTAAAGTCAGTGTATTTATTATCAACTAGAGGCAACTATTTCGTAAATGGCCAAATGGCAGTTACTACATAACATGTCCAGGTTCAGCACAACTAAAAAAACAAAATAGCAATAGCAATAGCAGTTAAAATATAAATGTAGTAGAACGAAAAGATTAAGAGCCATTTCGGCTCCCCGGAAGATTTTATCTTCTGTATTTTTGCTTCCTAGATGATGTAAAAGTTGTAAAGGATGAGGGCGTGCAATCTTGGCGAGGTAGCAGCGTGGTTGAGTCTCAAAGTAAAACTCTTCGACTTCGGTGTTCATGTGAAACAAAGAAAGAATAAAAGAGTTAGAGGAGAGAATTCCATTCTTGACATTGTAAATATAGACAGTAAGTAGAATAAAGAAAGAAATGTCACATTCAATTTTGAACCGTTTATAAACTAAAGAGCCTTCCATACAATGCACCACCCATAACAGAGAAGGGCTTAAACATGTATCAGATTTTATACTTGAAATGAAATGACAGATTCTTAAGCGAAAGGCTGAATTTGAGACAAACAAATTCGCTACAATATTAATGTAACAGAATGTTATCTTAACGATAACTATTATATTTCTTTTCTAAAGTGCATTTTCATGTTTGTTATGCCACACAAGTTGAGCTCTACATGGTATACTGAAAGTTCTTTTAAAGTAACATGAACATATAAGATTAATTACCTCTTTAGTTATTGAATCCTAGAAAAACATGGCATCTAGTCATTCCTAAAATTATTTTTTCTACTATTTGAATGCACAACAACACCTCAACAAGTTAACTCAAGCACGCAGTAATCATTTTTCCTACTATTTGAATGCACAACAACACCTCAACAAGTTAACTCAAGTACACAGTGGTTAACTCCTCAAATACTAGTATCATTATTTTTAATATAGTTTCAAGTCGGGAATATGAAATACTCATGTTATGCCACAGAGAGAAACCAAGAAAGAACACATGATTAAACTTGCTAAATGATATGCGGCGCAAACTTAAAGAGAATTCTAAACTAACTCCAAGTTGACAGTTCAAGAGTTTGGGACATCTTCATGCATGTTTTCAATTAAACAGTGCACCAACAACGTGCCAACAATCATAACGATCCTAACGTGATATCTAAATTCACGAATTGACATCACGGAAATGAAACTTATGTATTTATATAAGCATTTTGTCAAACATTCATCGATCAAATATTTTAATATACAACCAGAAAGTTAACTCCTAATGGCATAATTTCTACACAACAAACTTTTAACTTCTTCTATTTTAACAAAGTGAACCATTGTGCATCACATACCAATAGTAAAGAAAGAAAGCTTGAGTTTGTGAGTGACCGTTTGTGGGGCAGTGAACTGGAACTTTGAGATTTCAGATCTACTCCGTCCACGTAACAAGATCGAAACCTTGTTTTAGCAAACTAAATAGAGACAAAGATTACAAAAAAGAAGAGAATTGCTTATTGACTCAGTTTTGCCGTGTTCTAACTATTTTCCTAGGATTCCAAGATGTCTGCTCTGGCTGGAGAGTTGAGGAGTATTTATAGGAGTAGACTAGGGTTTCTTGGGCGTGATTTTTAAATTGAAGTTTCAAAGTGTGAAGAGAGATGAAGAAAATGATAAAAATGAATAGACCCGTGATTTTACCTCATTCATGAAAGGGACCTCTGCAAATGAGATTTGATTTTTGAAAAATGTCCGTTGCTTCATGATTTTGACTTTGAAAAAGTGATTCAGTATGGAGAAGCGCTAGACTTGCACGAATATGTCAAGACTATTCTGATTTTGTGACAAAGAGCAGTGGAATTTCACCAAAAATAGAATAAGAGAGAGAGAGGGTGCCGTTGCTGAGTTGCTGCTTGAGAGAGAATGAGAGAATGAAAAGAAACCCTAATTTTATCTCTAGGATTTGGGCTGGGCGAGCAGATCTGGACTTGCTTGGAATGTATTTTATGGGCTGCTGGTGTTGGTTTGTGAAAACTAAATCTAATGGGCCAATCTTCCCATTAGTTGGCCGAAAGGTCCTTTGAATGATTCATTTCAGATGGGATTTTAAAATTAGGTAGAAAATCTCTTATTACAACAACAACAACAGCAACAAACCCAGTTTGATCCCAACAAGTGGGGTCTGGGGAGGATAGTCTGTACGCAGACCTTACCCCTACCTAATGCAGGTAGAGAGGCTGTTTTCAATAGACCCTCAACTCAGGAAGGGCAAGAAGAAGAAGAGGAAAGCAAGGGAGGAAGAAAGATGGAAGATAAAAGAAAAAGGGAGAGATAAAGGATAAGTGGTACCAAATAATAGCAACATGGAATACAATACCTGAGGCGAACAAAACCACATAACATAATAAAAATCTAAAAATATGAAGGGACATGCATACTACTAAGACTATCAGTGAATAACTATAAACTACCTACTAACCCTCTACCTTAATCCTCGACCTCCACACTCTCCTATCAAGGGTCATGTCCTCAGTGAGCTGAAGCAGCTCCATGTCCTGCCTAATCACCTCTCCCCAATACTTCTTAGGCCTACCTCGACCTCTTCTCAAACTCTCCATGGCCAACCTCTCACACCTCCTAACTGGAGCATCAATGCTTCTTCTCTTAACATGTCCGAACCATCGCAGTCTCGACTCCCGCATCTTGTCCTCCACGGAGGCTACTGCCACTCTGTCCCGGATATCTTCATTCCTAATCCTATCGCTCCTGGTACACCCACACACCCATCTCAACATCCTCATCTCTGCTACTCTCATCTTCTGCACGTGGGAGTTCTTGACTGGCCAACACTCAGCCCCATACAACATAGCCGATCGAACCACCACTCTATAAAACTTACCCTTAAGTCTTAGCGGCACATTCCTATCACACAAAACACCGGAAGCGAGCCTCCACTCCATCCATCCCGCTCCAATGCGATGCGCGACATCTTCGTCAATCTCCCCGTTACCCTGGATAATAGACCCGAGATACTTAAAACTCGCTCTCTTGGGGATAACTTGAGCATCAAGCTTAACCTCTACGTCTGCATCATGGGTCCCGTCACTGAACTTGCACTCCAAGTATTCTGTCTTGGTTCTACTCAGTTTGAAACCTTTAGACTCCAAGGTCTGTCTCCAAACCTCCAACCTCGCGTTAACTCCGCTACGCGTCTCGTCAATCAACACTATATCATCGGCAAATAGCATGCACCAAGGCACCTCCCCTTGGATGTGACGCGACAATACATCCATCGCCAACTAGTACAGATATTTCAGCAACGGTGCCTTCATTTTATGTCTGCTGAGGCAACAACCNTCTAAAAATATGAAGGGACATGCATACTACTAAGACTATCAGTGAACAACTATAAACTACCTACTAACCCTCTACCTTAATCCTCGACCTCCACACTCTCCTATCAAGGGTCATGTCCTCAGTGAGCTGAAGCAGTGCCATGTCCTGCCTAATCACCTCTCCCCAATACTTCTTAGGCCTACCTCGACCTCTTCTCAAACTCTCCATGACCAACCTCTCACACCTCCTAACTGGAGCATCAATACTTATTATAGTATAATATTTTCTTGGGCTTCTAAACACATTATTTTTTAACACATTACATAATAATATAATAATAATAGTAATAATAATAATAATAATAATAATAATAATAATAATAATAATAATAATAATAATAATAATAATAATAATAATAATAATAATAATCATTGTGATAATAATGCTAATTCTCATAATAGTAGTAGTAATATTGTAATAAAAATAGTAGTGAAAATATGGTATTTAATTTATTAATAATTAAGGAGCTCGAGGAAATAACATAGAAGAAAGGAGGGACAAAATTGGATGTCAACAGGTGGCATACCCGGCAGGTCTGAAGGGAAAACCTCAGGAAACTCACGAACAACAGGCACAGAATCCATAGATGGAACCTCCACACTAGAATCACGAACATATGCCAAATAGGCCAAACACCCCTTCTCAACCATACGCCGAGCTTTCATATATGAGATAACACTACGGGTAGAATGACCAGGAGTCCCTCTCCACTCAAGATAAGGTAAACCCAATAAGGCTAGGGTCACAATCTTGGCATGACAGTCCAAGATAGCGTGGTAAGGTGATAACCAGTCCATCCCCAATATGACATCAAAGTCAACCATATCCAAAAGTAACAAATCTACACGAGTCTCAAGACCCCCAATCACAACTATACAAGAACGATGAACACGATCTACCACAATAGAATCACCCACCGGTGTTGACACATAAACAGGAGCACTCAAAGAATCACTAGGCATGATCAAATACGGTGCAAAATAAGATGACACATAGGAGTATGTAGACCCTGGATCAAATAGCACTGAAGCATCCCTACTACAAACCAGAACAGTACCTGTGATGACTGCATCGGAAGCCTCAGCCTCAGGCCTGGCTGGAAGAGCATAACATCGGGGCTGGGCCCCACCACTCTGAATCACATCTTTGGGACGGCCTCCTGCTGGCTGGCCTCCACCTCTAGCGGCCTGACCTCCACCTCTAATACCTCTACCTCCACCTCTAGCACCCCTACCTCCGCCTCTAGCTGGCTGGCACACTCGGTGCCTGAACCATGGCACAGGAACCCTGGTGCTGAGAACTGCTCGATGCTCGAGGGCAAAATCTAGCAATATGCCTCGTGTCGCCACAGGTAAAACAAGCCTTCGACTGCTGGGGCAGACGACCCTGAAAACTCTGAAGCAGAGGCGCACTGATAGGAGTTGGCGATGCACTATAGGACTACTGATCAGAATACTGCATGTGAGAACCACGACCACTTGGAGCACCATGAGAAGCCTTAAGTGCTGACTGAAAAGGCCTAGGAGGATGGCCTCTACCAAAAGAATCTCTGCCTCCAGATGAGGCACCACTGAATCTGCCCGAATGACGAGGCCTCTTGTTAGTCCCCTGACCATCCCCCTGTGATAAAACCATCTCAACCCTCCTAGCCACATTGGCCGCATCCTGAAAGGAAATCTCACTCCCCGTCCCCTTGGCCATCTGAAGTCGAATAGGCTGAATGAGTCCCTCAATGAACCTCCTCACTCTCTCTATCTCGGTGGGAAGTATAAGGAGAGCATGACGGGCCAAATCAATAAACATGGTCTCGTACTGGGTAACAGTCATAGAACCCTGCTGGAGACGCTCAAACTGCCTCCGATAGATCTCTCTCTGAGTGATAGGCAGAAACTTCTCCAAGAATAGCTATGAAAACTAATCCCAAGTCAGAGCTGGTGACCCAGCTGGCCTAGACAAGCAAAATCTCTCCACCAAGTCTTGGCGGATCAGACAGTCGAAAAGCAGCAAAGTCGACCCATTGGTATCCACTATCCCCATGTTCCTGAGAACCTCATGACAGCTGTCTAAATAATCGCGGGGATCCTCAGAAGATGCACCGCTGAAAGTGGTAGTGAAGAGCTTGGTGAACCTGTCCAATCTCCACACGGCATCAACAGACATAGTTGCTCCATCACCGGTCTGAGCTACCATACCAGGCTGAACTGCTCCAACTGGCTGAGCTGCTGGGGTCTAAAACTGGGGAGCCATCTGCTCCGGAGTGTGGGTAGCATGAGTCTGGGCTCCTCCTCCAGCCTGAGAGATGGCTGGTGCCACAGGAAGCAAGCCTGCCCGGGTGACACTCTCCATAAGGCCCACTAGACGGACCAGAGCATCTTGGAGTACTGGGGTAGCAATGAACCCCTCTGGGACCTGAGCTGGTCCTGCTGGAACTGCCTGGCCGGAAACCTCCTCGTCAAACTCAACCTGAGGCTCTGCCACTGGTGATGCTGCTTTGGGCTAAGCTCTGCCCCTGCCTCGGCCTCGCCCTCTGCCCCTCGTGGGAGCTGTTGGTGGGGGATCGGGCTGCTGATCAGTGGATGAGGAAGCGCGTGTTCTCGGCATCTGCGAAAGAACAGAGTAGAAATTCGATTAGCATTGAGAAACCAAACCGCACAACGAAAAAGAATAGATGTGAAGTTTTTCCTAACTCTGTAGCCTCTAGGGGATAAATACAGACGTCTCCATACCGATCCCTCAGACTCTACTAGGCTTGTCCGTGAATTGTGAGACCTAAGTAACCTAGAACTCTGATACCAACTTGTCACAACCCAAATTTTCCCACCCTCAGGAGTCGTGATGGCGCCTACTCGTGAAAGCTAGGCAAGCCGAGTATTGTAAATTCCTTACCCTTTTTATTAAGCATGTTCAACAATTCAAAGTAATAAGTGATTAAACAACGGAATAAATTAAATAACCAGAAATGCGAAAGACAAAAACTTAATGGTTTAACCAAACATTGCTACATAATCTGAAGTACAATACTACCCAGAATTTGGTGTCACAATTTCACAGACTTTCTAAGAGTACTACAAATAAAGGTCCGAAAAATAAATACAAACTGTTTCAGAAATACATAAGAAACAATAGAGAAAGATAGAAGGAGACGCCAAGGCCTGCGGATGCCTACAGGACTACCTCGGGTCGCCTGAATGGACTGAAGACAGCACCCTCACTACGGTCCAAATGCTCTGGTATCAATATCTGCACACATTGTAGAGTGTCGTATTAGCACAACCGACCTCATGTGCTGGTAAGTGCCTAGCCTAACCTCGGCGAAGTAGTAACGAGGTTAGGAGCAGACTACCAAATAAACCTGTGCAGCTAAATCATATACAGCGAAAAATAAAAGCAGATATTCACAGTTAAAGATGGGGGAGGGAAGGACATGCTACGGGGAGTATGAGATACAACAAAATACTAAAGAGGAATGTAAAGAAACCATAACTTAGTTGCCAACAATAACGAGGAAAACAAACACAGTATTCACTTTCATTTCTCTCTTGTTGCAGGCGTGCAACTCGCTCCCATTTCATATATCTCGTTGCAGGCGTGCAACCCGCTCCCATTTCATATATTACCGTTGCAGGCGTGCAACCCGCTCCCATTTCATATATTAACACCAATCATAGAAGAATCCCTGCAAGGGAACAATAATACAACAACAACATCCCGGCAAGGGAACAATAATATAACAATAACATCCCGGCAAGGGAACAATAATATAACAACAATATCCCGGCAAGGGAACAATAATATAACAACAACATCCCGGCAAGGGAGTAATAATACAATTCATCATATTAAGCATGAATAAACCACGGTGGAGTCACAATAATTACAATACAAGACTCACGTGCATGCATGACACAGACGTATAGATACTCGTCACCATGCCTATGCGTCGTACTCCACAGTTAACACGTAGCAAATAAGACCACACTCCTAATCTGTCAAGCTAAGGTTAGACCAAACACTTACCTCGATGCTACGAACACAATTCAAGCCTCAACTATCGCTTTACCTCTTGATTCCACCACCAATTCGCTCGTATCTAGCCACAAGTTACTTAACTATATCAATAAATGCTAAATGAATCAATTTTAATGCATGAATATAGATTTTCTAAAGTTTTTCCCAAAAAGTAAAAAATCGACCCCGGGCCCACATGGTTAAAACCCGAGGTTCGAACCAAAACCCGATTATCCATTCACCCACAAACTCAAATATATAATTTGTTTTGAAATCGGACCTCAAATCGAGGTCCAAATCCCCAAAATATAAAAAACTTAGGTTCTACCCAAAACACCCAATTTTTCCCATGAAAACCTTTGATTTTGAGTTGAAATCACCAGAAAATATGTTAAAGATTAACGAAAACGAGTTAGAAATGACTTACAATCGATTTGGAAGAGTAATTGTCTTTGAAAAATCGCCCAAGGGTGTTTAGGTTTTGAAAGGATTTGAAAAATGGTTGAAAATGCGTCTAAGTTATGATTTTGCAGGTTGCAGATGTCGCAATTGCGCCCAGGGTTCGCAATTGTGAACCCCTCAGACTGCTAACTTCGCAAATGCGAAGCTTTTGTCGCATTTGCGACCCAGCACAATTCTGTTCACCTTCGCATTTGCGAGGGACCTTTCGCAAATGCGACATCGCATTTGCGATACAAACGTCGCATTTGCGACCAAGGCAGCCCAGGTCGACATTCGCATTTGCGATCAGTGTTCGCATTTGCGAAGCCTGCAGACATGCAACATACCAGCTGAAAACCTACAACTTCCTAAGTTCAATTCCACTACGTGGCCTATCCAAAACTCACCCGAGCCCTCGGGGCTCCAAACCAAACATGCACACCAACCTAAAAACATCATACGGACTTGCTCGTGCAATCAAATTACCAAAATAACATCAATAACTATGAATTGAACCCAAATTCATGAAATCATCCAAGAACACCCAAAATTCCAATTTCTCAACTTTACGTCCGTTTTATACCAAACCAATCCCGATCTTCACCAAATTTTACAGATTCAACCAAATTATTATTCCAAACTTGTACCGGGCTCCGGAATAAAAATTCGGGCTCGATATCATCAAATTCAAACATATTTCATTTCCAAAAACTCATATATATTCTAGAGAATAATTTTCTTAAAAAATTCATTCCTCGGGCTTGGGACCTCGGAATTTGATTCCGGGCATACGCCCAAGTCCCATATTTTCCTACGGACACTCCGAGACCGTCAAATCACGGGCCGTGGTCCGTTTACTCAAAATGTTGACCGAAGCCAACCTAAATTCATTTTAAAGGCAAAATTCATCATTTTTCACAGATTTTCACATAATATCTTTCCGGATACACGTCCGGACTGCGCACGCAAATCGAGGTGAAACAAAAAGGAGGTTTTAAGGCATCGGAACACAGAATTTACAGAGTGACTCTATAAACACTAGCACCTGCAGTTTTTCCTATATGCACATCCTTTCGGCCCATCGGATCTCATCCTTCCGATGCAAATTGTCACTGGTATATATATATATCTATATCTATATCTATATATATATATATATATATATATATATATATATACTAGTCTCTTTGTCACGTGCCTCGCACGTGTAACCCCAACAAGTATTATTCAGCAGGAGAAAGTTGGGCCGTATAAAATTCAAGCTAAAACTGCATCCAATTAAAAAGTGAAAGAACCTTTATAAATGATAATAACTCCTCACTGTGGTTGTCTTTGTATCACTTCCTATTGATTTTCCCTCTAAAAGGATATCCAATTGAGATAATGTATATCTAAAATTAAATATTTCGCACTATTAGGAGAGGGTGAAAAGAAGGAAGAAGAATAATTTAGGATATTAATTAAGTTTAAGAGAAACTAATGAAACTCAAAGTTGATTGAGAAATGATAGAACTTTGTTAAAATATGTGCTACCTGGAGAGCACGAGAAGGATCCAAAATAAGCCATATTATAGAAAGCAAAATCCAGCAATCACCTAAATCCTCACAGTAAGGAAAAAAAAGAATTGATCTTAAACTATAAATTATAAGTTACCTTCTCAAAGTTGGTGCAATTTAGCGAGACGAACGGCATGTGTTAGAGCGACAAATATCTCTTAAAAGGTTAGTGTTATTTTGTTCCTAAAAGAAATAAAACTTGTGAGTGAGGAACAACTGTGATCTCACCGTAATTTCTACTGATATAAATCCTTCTTTGATTATATTATTATTTGTATCAGCCTATAATTTGTTTTGTTAGAAAGTAAACAAAATAAATCAAATAAAACCTAAAATAAACTGGAAAATCGCACCTCAAATCCCCAACTTTCTTTCTGGATGAACGCTAATTCCCACAAACCTATCATATATGATATATATAAAATTTACACGTATTTGATATTTATACTATACTAACAGATGCATGATATATGTTTACGAGCACTCTTACCATTTACCACTTAAACATATATAGTTAACCAAAATATTATTCTGCGCCTGTTAGGCCACTTTACCATAGTGAGATGATAATATATGGTTTAATATAAATACAAAACATCAAATTCGGAAGTAAAATCTATTTAGAAATCAATATATATTCTTTTTACCAAAATATACGATAAATATAGTAGATTTATCCCTTTAAAAAAAAATTGAATTTGTGTATGACCTCCTCAAAGCAGAATGTGAAAGGGCAATATTATAAAAAAGATAAAAGAGTAGGAATATCCAACTTAATTAAGAGTACAGATAAACCAAAGAAGATAGATATGACACTATTCCAACGGTAGGAATTTGAAAATTTTCTTATTTAGCCTAAAAAAGAATGTCGATAATATTTTTCACTATTAGTTTGATCTCATTAATTAATTAAATACGTTGCATGACACAAACAGTCAAATTTTAATACTCATGATTCCCATGTATATGCAATATTTTTTCTGTTTGGCTACTCCTTGTAAGTGGATTCAAATTGGGAATGTAGTTCAAATTGAAAAGGGAAAGGAGACTATGAATATTGCTTGTTGTTGTGTTATAAAATTAATAGGAGTAAGGTGCACTTTTTTAAATCTTGTTTTATATCCTAAAACTAATAGGAATAAGGTGCACTTTTTTAGGTCGTTTCATCTGTCTTAAAACTAACAGGAGTAACTTTTGCTCATTTGTTTCTAAAACTAATAGGAGTAAGGTGCAGGTTTTTCTCTCGTTGTTGCAGTTCAAGCATTAATTGTGACGACCCAAAGGGGTCATCATCTGTTTTCTCTTTCATTTCGTGCTTCCGAGGCTTTGAAAACCTCACTTTTACTTGCCTCGATTTGTGTGCGCAGTCCGGGCGCGTAGCCGGAAGCTTAAATATGAATTCTGTGTAAAAATTGATGAATTTTGATATTAATATAATTAAAGTTGATTTTGGTCAACATTTTGAGTAAACGGGCCCGGACCTGTGATTTGACGGTCCTGGAAGGTCCGTAGAAAAATATGAGACTCGGGCATATGCCCGGAGTCGAATTCCGAGGTCGAGAGCCCGAGAAATGAATTTTTCTGTGAAATTATTTTTCTGAAATTAATATGAAAATTTGAAAAGGAAATTGATTAGAATGTGTTGGTATCGGGCCTGTATTTTGGTTCCGGTGTCCGGTACAGGTCTTATATGTGATTTAAGCGCTTTCTGTGAAATTTGGTTGAAATCGGACGTCATTTGACGTGTTTCGAACCTAATATCTAAAAATGAAAGTTTATGAAGTTTGATGAAAAAGTGATGATTTTGAGGTTTGATTCCTCGTTTTTGATGTTATTTTGGCGATTTGATCACATGGTTAAGTTCGTAAGATGTTGTTGAGTTAGTGTGTGTGATTGGTTAGGAGCCCCGAGGGCTTGGGGGTGTTTTCGGAGGTGTTCGGGTAGTTTTGGACTTAGGGAGTTAGTAGATTTTCTGCAATTTTTACACAGTGAATTCCTTCTTCGCGTTCGCATTCGTCCCTCGCGATCGCATAGCTTCAGTGTTGGTCTCCTTCGCATTCGCGTCTCCATCATCGCGATCGCGTAAGTCAAACTCAGGCCCCAGAAATTCCCTCTTCGCGTTTGCATTCCAATGTTCGCGAACGCGTAGCTTTACAGCCCTCTTCAACGCGTTCGCGTGGTTCTTAACGCGTTCGCGTATAACAATACCCGAACCACCCCCCCCCCCCAGCTTCCTACTTCGCGTCCGCATCCTTCCCATCGCGAACGCGATACACCGACCAGTTGCCGATCGCGAACGCGACCTCTCTCCCGCGAACGCGTAGGGCAAAATCGCCCAGTTATAATTTAAGTCCAGAAACAGAATAGTTACGGGTTTAACTCAAATTTCTCACGAACTCTCTTCTCCCCCAAGCTCTAGGAATCCATTGAAGCCCCCATTCTTCAAGACCACTTGGGTTAGTAAATCCCCACTTATTTCCTTCATTTTTCTTCATTAATTAGTGAATTCCTAAGCTTAAATTCCATGGATTAGGGTGGAAATTGGGGGAAATGGGTAGAGTTAGGGCTTTTCAATTTTCTTTGATTTAGACCTCGTTTTGGGGTCGAATTTGAAAATAAATTATATATCCGGGCTCGTGGGGGAATGGGTGATGTGAAATTGGTTCGAACCTCGGGTTTTGACCAAGCGGGCCCGGGGTCGATTTTTGGAATTTTGGGAAGAAAGCTTAGAAAACTATATTTAAGCATTGGGTTTGATTGTTTAGCTTATATTAATGTTGTAAAGTCGTTATTTCATAGATTTGATTGAGTTGGAGCCGAATTCGAGAGGGAAGGCGGTTGTTGTGGATTGATTTAGGTGTGGAAGTTGAGGTAAGTGTTTGGTTTAACCCTAGCTTGAGGGAATAGGAGTAGAGTCTCATTTGTTAATTGCTATTTGTCGAGTACGGTGTATAGGCATGGTGACGAGTATCTATACACTGGTGTCGAGCATGACCGTGAGTCCTAATTTGCTAAATTATCGAATTTGTAATTGTTATTTATGAGGAATTGGTTGGAAATCTTTAACACTGAGCCAGTAATTGTTGAGACTAAGTGTGGATTTAATTGTGTTAAGTAGGAATTGAATGAGTTTGGTTATAGCTGGATCTCCCTTGCCGGGATAGTTTATTATATTACATTGCTCCCTTGCCGGGATAGTTATTATAACATCTTTCTCCCTTGCCGGGATTATGTTGTGTATTGTGTTGAAAGAAATGGGATTGTCTGGCACGCCGACCACGAGTTATTATGAAATGGGATCATGTGGCACGCCGACCACGAGTTATTATGAGATGGGAACGTGTGGCACGCCGACCACGTGATATTATTGTAATGGGAACGTGTGGTGCGCCTACCACGTGATGTTAGGAAATGGGATCGTGTTAGAAGAAATCAGATGTAGTTTTCTTGTTATTCCTGGTATTTCGTTTATCTGCTTCCCCATAAGCATGTTCCCCCTCCCAGCTTTAATTGCTTACTTTCCGTTGTTATTTGGTTGTACTTGTATATATATATATATATATCTGCACAGGTTTATCTGGTAGTCTGGTCTAGCCTCGTCACTACTTCGCCGGGGTTAGGCTAGGCACTTACCAGCACATGGGGTCGGTTGTGCTGATGCTACACTCTGTGCATCTTTTTGCACAGATCACAGTACCGGAGCAGCAGCTTTTGGACAGCAGTAGGAGCATTTGGGAGCTGACTTCAGTCCAGAGATCTCGAGGTAGCCTTGCTGACGTCCGCATGGCCCGGAGTCTCTTCTATCCTTATTTCGTTTTTTGTCCTTGTACCGGAACAAACAGAATTATGTTTTCATTCAGACTTTGTATTTAGCATTCTCTAGATGTTCGTGAGACTGTGACTCCAGTTCTTGGGTAGAGTTGTATTGAACTTCCGCATTGTTCTCCGTTTATTTATGTTTAAGACTTCCGCTTTTATATTAAATGCTTCGTTGTTTTTATTAATGTCGAGGTTTGCTAAAAGAGATAATTAATAGTTGGCTTGCCTAGCTCCTAATAGTAGGCGCCATCACGACTCCCGAGGGTAGAAAATCCGGGTCGTGACATTAATAGGATTAATTTAGTAGTTGTAGTAAATATGGCCTAACATGTATGTCCTAAAAATAATAGGAGCAAGGTGTAGTATTTCGTTTATCCCTTATAGGTAATATATTCAATAATTTAAAGCTATTTTGGTCTATTCGTATTGTATTCAAGCTTCAATATCCTCTGACAATCTCTACAACTACAAGTGTGAGCGTTTTCTAACACTCAACTAAGCCCTCTTCTATAAGTTTTGCGATGGCAAAGTAAATTATTGAATTTGCTATAACATACTCTAATACATTAATATTGTCAAAAATATTATTGTGATCAATCAACACATAAAAAATCAGTTTATTAGAACATTACAAAATCCAAAATATAAGTTAAAACAATCCACATTTTGATAAACATGGAATATATCTTCAAAAGGTAAAAAGTCCAAATATTTTACTTTAGAAGGTTGTTTTTTATTGGGCTTGTTTTGATATTTTTTTAAAGTCGGACACTAAAAGTAAAGACAACCAAAGAAGATGGATTTGACATTATTCCCACGGTAGAAATCTGAAGTTGTCTTGATTAGATTCAGAAGAACATCAATGATATTTTTCACTATCAACTTGGCATCACTAATTAAAGATATTGTGTGATACGAACAGTTGAATTTCAAAACTACTCATGAGTACCATGAAATTTTAAAACTATTCATGGTTGTCATATAACTCGTCTGAGATAGGGAAAATATTTTTGAAAAATTACTTGAAATTGTTATTCTTCAAGCAAGAATTTATTGGTCGATCAAGCAAGAACTTTATAAAAAAAAGTTATAGGTCGATCGTCTGCAATACTATAAAGCAATAAAAAACTTTATTGTCAAAAATCAAATAGAACTTTACTAAAGCAAACCAACATTACCAGGAGAAACATAAAACGAAACCCAATATCCCAATTAAAGAGATAAAACTAGGCAAGTTATATACAATTTGATCATATATATACATGTATATAGATAAGCATCCTATGCATATCTTTTTCCAGAATAAAAAGGAAAAAAAAGAAAAGATATCATATGGGAATGCTATATATACATGTATATAGATAAGCATCCTATGCATATCTTTTTCCAGACTAAAAAGGAAAAAGGAAAAAGAAAAAAGGAAGATATCATATGGGAATGCTAACCTGTTCCCCCGCGGCAAGGGTGCGAATGCATATACATGTATTATTTCCATTTGTATCCTTTCCCAGAGAGTTTTTTGTCATCTACTTTTAAGGATATTTTTGTAAAACCGATATTATATTTATGCTTTTATAATAATATAGATATAAATAAATATAGATAAATAGATATAGATATATGGCAATCTTTTACCGAAACGATAAAAATAATTATGATAATTTGTTGGGAATTTCAAATGATAAGAAACTAGCTAACGGATAATTTGTGTCCACCACTGCGACAAATTAAAATGAGGTATATCTATGATTGAGGCAACACCTAAAAATGAAATAAAAAGGCTCCTCAGCTAGAAACCTTCAGGAAATTAAAATATTAGTGAATAACTTAAAGAAAGAGAAACTCGTTAAAACCGGGGGAAAAAAAAAACTAATACTTCGGCAAACAAGAATATCTACATGTATGTATGTAAAAGTTAATTAAGTTTCATGCTCTAATAATGTATAATTCTTTTACACCATTATATTAAAGTTGACTTGCAATAACACACGAAATATTTATAATAAACCTGATTTGATAACCTGATCAGGCGGTAATTTACTAAAAAGATTTAGGGTTCGTATAGAATTTATAGTCCAATTAATCATTTACAGTTATTTCACTGGACTACTTGAGTTATCTAATTTTGATTTCCTACCTATCGTTTTCCATTCACACAGACGTGGACTTATACATGTATTTGCCTGTTGATTATTTTCCACAAACAAATTGGACGTATTAGTTAATTTTGCGCATTATGAGGTCCTTCTTATAAGAATAGCATGCCATATATGTAATATATGTATAACCATATATAATCAGTGTATAATTTATATATGCCGACTAAAAATATAAACAATAAATCCAGCCGGCTATTTGTGTAAAGACTGCATCAACTGATTTCTGGAATAGTGATCTAATGTTTCATTTTTGTTGAATACTACGTCTTTTTCGATATAATAAATTTGAGAAATTTGTTTTCTTCTTTAGTCTTTTGGCTTGACTTTGTCTTTGAAGTCCTTTTCTTTAGTCTTTTGGCTTAAGTTTGTTTGAACTTTGAAGTCTTTTATTAGTCTTTGGTTAAACTCTGTCAGCAATCTAATTTTGCATCTAAGTCACATATTCTGTTATCTTATTTATATTCTATTTGATATATTCATGTCCATTTGCTGTATATGACAGTAGCAGAGTGAGAAATTTATGCATGAGAATACAGAAAAATGCTAGAATATCACATATCAGATTTAAACATATGAGCTAAATAAATTTTAAACCCTCTTTACCACTTAAATTTTAAACCCTCTTTACCACTATACTAGAATCTTCTTTTATGTCCAAGTGGTTCAACAATTTATACATAACCAAAAAAATTCGTTTTTATCTTATTTATACAATATCAGAGTAAAGTGATTCACACATGCCTATGAATGCACATATAATTTTCTATAATTTCATTTACCATCTATTACACTCTATCTACGGGCTAAAGTTCAGGGATTGCTAGAGTAGCAATTAATCATAAGGTGAGACCGATGCAAGAATATGTTGTTGGGTTTTTAAGCTATTAGTGCTTAAAATGGGGTGAATGGGAAATGGAGGGAAAAATGAAATATTGGAGTAATACTTGAGTTTTCCTCCTTGATTGTCCCATATGGGAAGAGGAAAAGATTTTTGACGGGTATATATGCAATTGCTCTTCTTCTATCTCATAAAGAGTTGAGAAAAAGGCAAGCTTCGCGCCGTCGTCGTCGTTGCTCGGCTCGGCTTTGGCTTCGGATTTGGTCAATTGATTGATTAATTTTTTGGACCAAATTTATTTGTTAATAGTAAATACTAACAGAAATGTTATTAAATATTTGGTTTAATAACAAAATATTAATATTAAAATAAATATTAATATTAAATCCAATTCAGTTATCTTCAGTTTTCTGTTTTTGTAACAGAAATTAAATACCCTTCAATTTTCCCTCTTTATTGTTGAGTAAATAGCCATTTATGTTATGGCATTTATGCTATGACCGTTTTGCATAAACAGCCATTCTGAAGAGTTGCACCTCTTCAGATTTCAGCCCAACTTTGGCTTTAAATACAAGTCTATTCTGCTCAGAATTTCCATACAATTTTCTGAGTTTCTCCTCCTTCTTCTGCATACTTTTAATATCAAACAAAGCAACAATAAGTGTGATTTGCTACCGAACTTTGTGCTCGCTGAAACACTGGGGTTTGAAGTACCATTACACCAATGTGTAGTTCGTTCTATCCTGGGAGGAAATAATCCACAACCTTGGGTACTAGGAGGGGATTAAATTCCTTAAAGAAACACTATGAATTCAGTAGGCTCGGATTAAAATTCTGTTTCTGTTTTTCAATTCTGTTTATGTTAATTTATATTTTCCAGAATTATTTTACAAATACAGTTTACTAACAAGCTTAAGGAATTTAAAATTAATTTTCTATATTTGTGTTATACTCACTGTTTCTGGAGAGTAAAACCTTTGAGGTTTCGTGCTCTATTGGAGATTAAAAACTACGTGATTTTAACGTTTGTGTCATTCTTTTACAGAAATGACGAATGACAACGGAAACCAAGTTGTTCCGATTGTAACTGCCACTGCCTCAACGAGCCGAACAACACCGACAGCATTAGCACTAGCGGAGAAACCTGGAAAATTTTCCGGGATTGATTTCAAGCGCTGGCAGCAAAAGATGTTCTTCTACTTGACTACTCTAAGTCTCCAGAAGTTCATCAAGGAAGATGTTCCTGTGCTGTCCGATGAAACTCCAGAGACTGAACGCTTTCTCGTGATTGAGGCGTGGAAGCATTCAGATTTTTTGTGCAAGAATTATATTCTAAGCGGGCTGGAGGATGCTTTGTATAAAGTCTACAGTGGCGTGGAAACATCGAAAGAACTGTGGATTGCGCTTGAAAAGAAATACAAAACTGAAGATGCCGGGTTGAAGAAGTTCATTGCTGCAAAGTTTTTGAACTACAAAATGGTAGATAGCAAGTCTGTTATTACCCAAGTCTAGGAATTGCAAGTGATTATTCACGATCTCCTTGCTGAAGGTATAAATAAGTACAATTAATACTAGTGTTGATAGTATTAGTTTTATTATGTTTACTAACAGAATTTTCATTGAAGGTCTTGTCATCAATGAAGCATTCAAGTAGCAGCGATGATTGAGAAGTTGCCTCCGTTGTGGAAGGACTTCAAAAATTATTTGAAACACAAACGCAAGTAGATGTCCCTTGAAGATCTCATTGTTCGGTTGAGAATCGAAGAGGACAATAAAGCTGCTGACAAGAGAGGCCGTGGAAACTCAACAATAATGGGAGCAAATATTGTTGAAGAGAACAAAAAGAGGAAGAAAGCTTCTGGACCAAAATACAACCCAAGCAAGAAGTGGTTCAGTGGAAATTGCTACAACTGTGGAAAAGCCGGACACAAATCTACGGAGTGTCGTGCTCCGAAGAAAGACAAGAACAAGGGTCAAGCAAACATGGTTGAAAAACATGATGATGTTGATGACTTGTGTGCCATGCTTTCCGAATGCAACTTGGTGGGCAATCCTAAAGAGTGGTGGATTGATTCTGGAGCCACTCGCTATATTTGTGCTGTTGGAGAAGCTTTTGCTACTTATGCTTCTGTTGGACCCGATGAGACGCTTTCTATGGGAAATGCTGCAAAGGCCAAGGTTGAAGGATGTAGTAAGATATTTCTCAAAATGACTTCCGGCAAAGTGGTGATTTTGAACAACGTCGTTCATGTTTCCGAGATTAGGAAGAATTTAGTCTCTGCTGGACTTGTTGTTAAGAATGGTTTTAAATGTGTTTTTGTTTCCGATAACGTTGTAATAAGTAAGAACGAAATGTTTGTAGGAAAAGGTTACCTCACTGAGGGCCTATTCAAGATGAATGTAATGGTTGTTGAAAATAATAATAAAATTTCAGCTTCGTCTTGCTTACTTGAGTCAAATGAATTATGGCATATACGTTTGGGTCATGTTAATTATAAAACCTTGCGGAAAATGATTAATTTGTAAGTATTGGCCTAAATTTGAATGCGACAAATCAAAATGTCAAATATGTGTGGAATCTAAGTATGTTAAACATCCTTATAAGTCAGTTGAAAGGAATTCAGACCCTTTAGACTTAATTCACACAGATATTTGCGATATGAAGTCAATACCATCTCGCGGTGGAAAGAAGTATTTCATAACATTTATTGATGGTAGTACTCGATATTGCTGTGTTTACTTACTTAATAGTAAAGATGAAGCAATAGACGCATTCAAGCAATACAAACATGAAGTTGAAACGCAACTTAACAAGAAAATCAAAATGATAAGTAGTGATAGGGGTGGTGAATATGAATCTCCTTTTGAACAAATATGTTTAGAATATGGAATTATTCATCAAACAACGGCCCCCTTACACGCCCCAATCCAATGGGATTACAGAAAGAAAGAATCGTTCATTAAAGGAGATAATGAACGCATTATTGATAAGTTCTGGTTTGCCACAGAACTTGTGGGGGAAAGACGTTCTTACGGCTAGCCGAATACTAAATCGAGTACCCCATAGCAAAACACAATCCATTCCATATGAAAAATGGAAAGGAAGGAAGCCTAACTTGAATTATTTTAAAGTGTGGGTTTATTTGGCAAAAGTGCAAGTTCCTAAACCCAAAAGGGTAAAAATAGTACCGAAAACTATTGATTATGTTTTCATAGGATATGCGACCAATAGTAAAGCATATCGATTTTTGGTTCATAAATCAGAAAATCCTGACATTCATAATAATACTGTTATAGAATCAGATAATGCCGAGTTCTTTGAAAATATATATCCGTATAAAAAGAATGTGAGTCTATTGGTGAAGGATCTAAACGACCTCGGGAAGAAACAAAAGAAAGTACATTTAATCAGGAGTATCCAAGACGTAGTAAACGTCAAAGAACGTCTACTTCATTTGGACCAGATTTTGTGACTTTCTTGTTGGAAAATGAGCCTCGAACATTTAAAGAAGCCATGTCTTCTTCGGAATCATTATTTTGGAAAGAGGCAGTCAATAGTAAAATAGAATACATATTGAACAACCATACATGGGAATTGGTTGATCTTCCTCCTGGAAATAAACCTTTGGGTTCTAAATAGATCTTTAAGAAGAAAATGAAAGATGATGGCGCTATTGATAAATTTAAGGCAAGACTTGTAGTCAAAGGGTATAGACATCGAGAAGGTCTTGACTACTTTGATACATACTCTCCAGTTACAAGAATTACGTCCATGCGGATGTTAGTAGCATTAGCTGCAATGTATGGTCTTGAAATTCATCAAATGGACGTTAAGACGGCCTTCTTAAATGGATATTTGGAGGAAGAAATCTACATGGAATAACCTGAAGGTTTGAGGTTCCAGGTAAATAAAAGAAGGTCTGTAGACTTGTTAAGTCCCTTTACGGACTAAAACAAGCAGCGAAACAATGGCAAGCGAAATTTGACCAAACAATATTGTCAAATGGGTTTAAGATAAATGAATGTGATAAATGTGTGTACACAAAAAATGTTCCAAATCACATAGTCATTGTTTGCTTATATGTGGATGATATGCTGATAATGAGTAATGACATTGCCAACATAAGTGCTACTAAGCGTATGCTAACTAGCAAGTTTGATATGAAAGACTTGGGAGTTACTGATTTAATTCTGGGGATTAAGATCCATAAGACTACTCAAGGTCTGGCATTTTCACAATCTCATTATATTAAGATAGTACTTGAAAAGTTCAAGCACTTAGGGTTTAAAGTTGTAAAGACTCCAATTGATGTGAATCTTGCATTAGCAAAGAACAAAGGCCAAAGCATATCACAATTGGATTATGCTTGAGTGTTGGGATGCCTAATGTACATCATGAATTGTACACGACTAGATATAGCTTGTGCTATAAGTAAATTGAGTCGATACATGAGCAATCCAGGTCAATCTCATTGGATGGCGATGAAATGAGTTTTAGGATATTTAGAACATACCCAGGACTTTGCTTTGCACTACAATAAATATCATGCGGTCATTGAGGGATACTGTGATGCAAATCGGATCACCTGTTTAACTGATTCTAAGTGCACATGTGGATATGTATTCACTATTGGTGGAGGAGCGGTATCTTCGAAGTCATCCAAACAAACTTGTATTGCCCGCTCTACAATGGAGGCTGAATTCATAGCCTTAGATAAAGCCGTTGAAGAAGATGAATGGCTCCGGAATTTCTTAGAAGACATTCCATTTTGGACCAAACCGTTGGCACCAATGTGCATACATTGTGATAGTCAAGCGGCAATTGGAAGGTCTGGGAGCGTTATGTATAACGGTAAATCTCGTCACATACGACGAAGACATAAAACCGTTAGGCAATTACTCTATAGAGGAATTATCACGATTGACTATGTAAATTCAAGTGATAATGTGTCGGACACACTTACAAAAGGCCTAACTAGAGAGGTAGTTGAGAAATAATCAAGGGGAATGGGACTGTGGCCGAGAACAAGTCATAATGGCGGTAACTCTACCTAGAAGACTGAAAATCCCAAGATCTACGTTCAAGGAGATCAAACAAAGTCATTAATGACGGTTCAACATTGTCAACTAAACATTTGGTCCATTCTCGTGATGAGACTCAGTACCAAGGATAAAGCATTAAGGATTTTTAATGATTTCTAAATTTGATACTGGGTATATCAAATAGTATATCTACGGGATGACACGTTTAGGAATCACATATGTAAGTGTGAAGTGTTAGCCGCTTCATGGAGAACTTTGTAAGGCCAGTTCTCTACACACTTATGAAACCCGGTGTTCATGGCTGAAACAAACATAACAATGAGAATCAAAGACGGTTAAGGGTTAGTTGTGTGACTTGTGGTTGTCTAGGTGTGACGACCCGACCCATCGTCTCATGTGTTACCGCCCCGTTTTCCCCATTTATTGCTTCTTCATGTTTCGTTATCGGCATTTGGTGAGTTAGAGTTGAATTGGTTTGGTTTTGGTGGAGAATGAGACATTCAGTCTCCTTAAGGAAGGCTTGTGTTGGAAAGGTCAACCGGATGTTGACTTATGAGTTAGAGGGCTCGGATTGGAGTTCCGGTGATTCGGGTAGCTTCGGGAGGTGATTTGTGACTTAGGAGTGTGATTGGAAGTGATTTTGGAGGTCCGATGTAGAATTAGACTTGAATTGGCGAAGTTAGTATTTTGGCGAATTCCGGTTGGTAGGTGAGATTTTGATTCGGGGCTCGGAATGGAATTCCGAGAGTTGAAGCAACTTCGTTAGGTGATTTTGGATATGCGTGCAAAATTTAAGGTGATTCAAAGGTGATTTGGTTGGGTTTTTGATTGAATGTGAGTTTCGGAAGAATTTGAAGAACTTAGGCTTGAAATTGATGGGAAATGAAGATTTTTGTGTTGTTGGATGTGTTTTTAAGATTGGAACAAGTTTGAATAGGGTATTGGATTATGTCTGTGCTTTTGGTTGAGGTTCGGGGGCCTCGGGGTGAGTTCGGGTGGTTAAACGGGAAGTTTTTAGAATTTGTTGCAGGTTCATATTGCTGGTATCTGGTATTCTTGCTTCTGCGGAAATGGACCACAGAAGCGGTTCCGCAGAAGCGGGTGAAAGGTCGCAAAAGCGGTCCGTGGTCTGGTAGGGTAGTTCCGCTAAAGCGGAACGATAATCGCATCAGCGGGTCTGTAGAAGCGGACGGTTAACCGCAGAAGCGGTTTTGGTCATAGGAGGGAGCTCCGCAGAAGCGGAGTTTTAGCCGAAAAAGCGGAATAGGAATTTTAATGAGAATCCACAAAAGCGGGAATTTCGCCGCAGAAGCGGGACCGCAGAAGCGAAAGTCGACTGGGCAGAAGGGTTAAAATATCATATTTTATCCGCGAGCTTGGGGTATTTTCCACCATTGTTGAGCGACCTTGAGAGCTTTGGGCGAGGATTTTTGAGAGTTTCGACTGGGAATCGATTGGAGGTAAGTCCCTTGGCCTAATTATTCGAGTTTATGGTAGATTTAACATGGAAATTAGTGGAAATTCATCAAAAATGGGGTAAGTTAGGGCTTGAGAAATTATAAGTTAAAAATGGAATTTAGAAGGTCAAATGGACTCCGATTTTGATAAATTTGATATGCATGGACTCGTGGCGAGACGAGGAATCCGATGATGTGAATTTTATAATTTTTCGAGAAGTGGGCCCAGGGCTCGGGTTTTGCCAACTTCGTGATTTTTGATGTTTTTCGAGTCTTTTCGATTGGGTTATATCCCCTTAGCCTATTGTAATGTATTCCTTGTGGTTTTGATCAGATTTGACGCGCGAGGAGGTCAATTCGAGAGGAAAAGGCATAGCGAGCTAGATTTTGGGCCGGCTGGAGGTGAGTAATGGGTGTAAATGATGTACTGAGGGTTTGAGACCCCGGAATTTCACATTGTACCGCTATATTGAGGCGAGGCACGCACTCTATGACGAAGGCGGGGCTGTTGGTTATTGGGGATTGTGACTTGGTCCGTCCTGGTGATGTTTTACTGTGTTTTTTCTACTAGAACTTGTTGGAAATCATCGTTACTTGGATTTGACTGTTGTATTTGGGCTTCGTGCCGGTTATTTGGATCCTTCAGGGATTGATTTCTCTGATTTGCATACTTTGCACATTGTTTAACCTCATTCCAAGGTTTTAAGTACTATTTTTGCAAACTCAGCCCCTTTTTCTAAACTTGAAAATATAAATGATATTTTAAATGATATTTTGGGCTGTAGATTACTGATTTAAAAGTGCCCGAAGGGCTTATTGTGATTTCTGGATTTATGGATGGCTCGGGCTGCACGCCGCAGCAGTACTATATAGATATTGAGGCCGAGGGCCTGGTTGGTGCCACGAGATGGCTTGATTATTTGCGCTTGGGCTGTAGGAGCCCCTCCGGAGTATGTACACACCTCCAGTGAGCGCTGTCGACGATAAATATATATATATATGGTTGGCTCGGACTGCACGCCGCAGTGGGTACCTGAGTGTACCGGTATTTGCATTGCATTTCATCATTGCATCATTCCATACCTAATACCTGTCATGGTTCTTTCTGTACTATTACTTTATTGACTTGTCGGTCTTACTGTTAAAGGTTTGGTACTGCCCGTTATAGTTGCCTTGTATTTTTCAGTGATTTCTTATCTTCAGTTATTATTTATGCTTATTACTCACTGAGTCGGAGTTCTCACTTTACTCCCTGCACCTTGTGTGCAGATTTAGGTGCATCATAGTCTGAGGGAGGACCTGTCTAGCTTAGCAGCATTTCAACGGGAGCATCGAGGTAGCTGCATGGCGTTCGCAACCTTGATCCTTCCCTCCTATCCCTATCTTTCATTATTGTGTTTCTTAGACAGTCTTGTTATAGGATGACACTCTGTATTAGAGGCTCGTGATCGTGACACCGGATCCTGTTTTGGGTTATGTTCCAGTATTTTGTTGGTTTTCAGTATACTACTCCGTACTTATAGTATTTTGATAAAATGGTTTAGTAATTTAGTATCTGTGCTCGAATTCCTGAATTATCATAAGTTGAGATATGTTGTTAAATGGTCGGGCTTGCTTAAAATGTGTTGGGCGCCATCACGACCGGGGTTTGGGTCGTGACAAGTTGGTATCAGAGCCTAGGTTACTTGGTCTCGCGAATCATGAGCCGGTTTAGTAGAGTCTCGCGGATCGGTACGGAGACGTCTGTATTTATCCTCGAGAGGCTGCAGAACCTTTAGGAAAAAACTTCATATTCTTGAAATTCTTGTCGTGCGAATTTGTTGATCCAAGAGCTAATCTTCTGTATTCTATTCTCTCGTAGATGGCGAGAACTCGTGCTACCGGACGTGACGGACGACCACCAGTACCACCCACTAGAGGCCGTGGACGCGGTTGCGATCGTGGTCGAGGCAGACAAGCGAGGGCAGCATCTGTTGATCCACCAGCTGCCCCAGTTCAGGACCAGCCTCTAGCTGTAGATGCTCCAGCAGCACCTGTGCAGGCACCAGCAGTGCCCATTGTGATTCCAGGTCTCCAGGAGGCCTTGGCTCAGATACTATCAGTTTGCACGGCCTGGCCCAGGCAGTCTCAGCCATTACTGCAGCAGCGACCTCACAGACCGAGGGAGGTCATCAGACCCCCGCTGCCCGCACACCCGAGCAGGTTGTTCAGGGGCTTCAGACACCGGCAGTTGCACCAGTTGCCCCAGTCGCACCAGTTGCCCCAGTTGCACCAGTTGCCCCAGTTGCACCAGCTGCACCAGCTCCAGACTATGTGGTTCCAGCTATGCCAGATGATGAGCAGCGTCGTCTTGAGAGGTTCGGTAGGCTCCAGCCTCCGGCGTTTAGTGGTGCTGAGGGCGAGGATGCCCAGGGATTTCTTGACAAGTGTCAGCGTATGCTTCGCACCGCAGGGATCTTAGAGTCGAGTGGAGTGGCTTTTACTACTTTCCAGTTCTCAGGGGCTACATTTACATGGTGGGAGGATTTGGAGAGGCGTAGGCCTGTTGGTGCAGTGCCCCTTACATGGCAGCAGTTCTCCACTCTCTTTCTGGAGAAGTATGTACCGCAGCCTCGCAGAGATGAGCTGCGTCGTCAGTTTGAGTGGTTGGTTCAGGGGGACATGTCTGTGACCCAGTACGTGATGAGATTTTCACAGCTAGCCCGTCATGCTACTTGGATGATCCCGACAGATTGGGAGAGGATTAGGAGGTTCGTGGATGGCCTCAACTATTCACTCCGCATTTTAATGACCAGAGAGAGGGTTTTGGGTGCCTCGTTCGATGAGGTAGTTGACATTTCTCGTTATATTGAGGCGATTCGCCGCAGGGAGCTTGAGGAGAGGGAGGCCAAGAGGCCTCGGAGTTCAGGCAGTTTCAGTGGTGCTCCGTCTAGGGGCCAGTTCCAGCGTGGTAGAGGTCGTTCCTTCAGGCCTCCTCAGTCAGCTCGCCCTGAGTATAGTGGAGCTTCTTCAGGCCGTGGTCATCAGGGATTTCAGCAGGGCCAGCCTTCACTTAGTGCCCTTCCCGCACAGAGCTCTTCTCATGCCTCTTCAGCCCAGGGTTCTTTTGCAGCGAGGGGTTCCCTTCAGTCCCTTCTCCAGCACCAGGCAGTTGCTACGAGTGCGGTGAGTTTGGCCAGATGAAGAGGGATTGTCCACGACGTCGTGGTGGTCGGTTTCAGCAGAGGGATCAGCCCTCGTCTTCTACTCCATCTACTTCAGCACCCTCCCAGTCAGATAGGGGTGAGGGCCAGGCAGCCAGGGGCCGCCCCAAGGGTGGAGGCTGATCTGGCGGTGGCCAGGCTCGATTCTATGCTCTCCCAGACAGGAGGAGCACGCGCAGCATTTGAGAGTGGTATTACAGAGATTGAGGGAGGAGAAGATTTATTCAAAGTTCTCCAAGTGTGAGTTCTGGCTTGGTTCTGTGGCTTTCCTGGGGCACGTGGTGTCCAGCGATGGTATTCAGGTAGATCCTAAGAAGATAGAGGCGGTTCAGAGTTGGCCTAGACCGTCCTCAGCCACAGAGATTCGGAGTTTTCTCGGTTTGGCGGGATATTATCGCCGGTTTGTCCAGGGTTTTTCATCTATTGCTTCGCCCTTGACCAAGTTGACGCAGAAGGGTGCACCATTTGTATGGTCGGACGAGTGCGAGGAGAGCTTTCGGAAGCTCAAGACAGCTTTGACCACAGCTCCAGTGTTGGTTCTGCCATCAGCTTCAGGTTCTTACACAGTGTATTGTGATGCCTCGAGAGTTGGGATCAGATGTGTGTTGATGCAGGAGGGTAGAGTTATTGCATATGCTTCTCATCAGTTGAAGCCCCATAAGAAGAACTACCCTGTACATGACTTAGAGTTGGCTGTTATAGTTCATGCTTTGAAGATTTGGAGGCACTACTTATATGGCGTATCTTGTGAGGTATATACGGATCATCGCAGCCTTCAGCATTTGTTCAAACAGAAGGATCTTATTTTGAGGCAGCGGAGGTGGCTTGAGTTACTCAAGGATTATGATATTACCATTTTGTATAACCCGGGGAAGGCCAATGTGGTGGCCGATGCTTTGAGCCGGAAGGCGGTCAGTATGGGTAGTTTGGCATACATTCCAGTTGGGGAGAGGCCCTTTGCAGTTGATGTCCAGGCTTTGGCCAATCGGATGGTGAGGTTAGATATTTCGGAGCCTAGTCGGGTGTTGGCTTGTGTGGTTTCTCGGTCTTCCTTGTATGACCGCATTAGAGAGCGCCAGTATGATGACCCACATTTGCTTGTCCTTAAGGACAGGGTCCAGCATGATGATGCCAGGGATGTGACTATTGATGATGATGCCGTGTTGAGGATATAGGGCCGGATTTGCGTGCCCAATGTGGATGGGCGTCGGGAGTTGATATTAGAAGAGGCCCACAGCTCGCGGTATTCCATTCATCCGGGTGCCGCAAAGATGTATCAGGATTTAAGGCAGCACTACTGGTGGAGGAGAATGAAGAAAGATATTGTGAGTTATGTAGCTCGGTGTCTCAACTGTCAGCAGGTCAAATATAAGCATCAGAGGCCCGGTGGTGTACTTCAACGGATGGATATTCCGGAGTGGAAATGGGAGAGGATCACTATGGATTTTGTGAGTGGTCTCCCTCGTACCTTGAGGAAGTTTGATTCGATTTAGGTGATTGTGGATCGGCTGACCAAGTCCGCGCACTTCATTCTGGTGTGTACTACCTATTCTTCGGAGCGGATGGCAGGGATTTTCATCCGGGAGATTGTTCGGTTGCATGGGGTCCCAGTTTCTATTATCTCAGATAGAGGTACTCAGTTTACTTCCCAGTTTTGGAGGACTTTTCAGCGGGAGTTGGGTACACAGGTGGAGCTGAGCACAACATTTCATCCTCAGACGGACGGGCAGTCCGAGCGTACCATTCAGATATTGGAGGACATGTTGTGTGCCTGTGTTATTGATTTTGGAGGTTCTTGGGCTGAGTTCTTGCCACTTGCAGAGTTTGCTTACAACAACAGCTATCAATCCAGTATTCAGATGGCGCCGTATGAGGCCTTATATGGGAGACGGTGTAGATCTCCGGTTGGTTGGTTTGAGCCCGGCGAGGCTAGGCTATTGGGGACAGAGTTGGTCCAGGATGCCTTAGAGAAAGTGAAAGTGATCCAGGAGAGACTTCGTACAGCTCAGTCGCGTCAGAAGAGTTATGCGGACCGGAAGGTTCGAGATGTATCTTATGTGGTGGGCGAGAAGGTCTTGCTGAAGGTTTCGCCCATGAAGGGCGTTATGAGGTTTGGGAAGAAAGGGAAGATGAGTCCGCGGTTCATTGGCCCTTTTGAGGTACTTAGGAGGATTGGGGAGGTGGACTATATGCTTGCTTTGCCACTCAGCTTGTCGGGGGTTCATCCGGTATTCCATGTTTCTATGCTCCGGAAGTATGTTGGGGACCCGTCTCATGTGTTAGACTTCAGCACGGTTCAGTTGGATGATGATTTGACCTATGATGTGGAGCCAGTGACTATTTTGGGTCGTCAGGTTCGAAAGTTGAGATCAAAGGATATAGCTTCGGTGAAGGTGCAGTGGAGAGGTCGGCCCGTGGAGGAGGCTACCTGGGAGACCGAGCAGGAGATGCGGAGCAGATATCCTCACCTATTTGAGACTTCAGGTATGTTTCTTGACCCGCTCGAGGACGAGCATTTGTTTAAGTTGGGGAGGATGTGACGACCCGACCCGTCGTCTCATGTGTTACCGCCCCGTTTTCCCCATTTATTGCTTCTTCATGTTTCGTTATCGGCATTTGGTGAGTTAGAGTTGAATTGGTTTGGTTTTGGAGGAGAATGAGACATTCAGTGTCCTTAAGGAAGGCTTGTGTTGGAAAGGTCAACCGGATGTTGACTTATGAGTTAGAGGGATCGGATTGGAGTTCCGGTGATTCGGGTAGCTTCGGGAGGTGATTTGTGACTTAGGAGTGTGATCGGAAGTGATTTTGGAGGTCCGGTGTAGAATTAGGCTTGAATTGGCGAAGTTAGTATTTTGGCGAATTCCGGTTGGTAGGTGAGATTTTGATCCGTGGCTCGGAATGGAATTCCGAGAGTTGCAGTAGCTTCGTTAGGTGATTTTGGATATGCGTGCAAAATTTCAGGTGATTCGGAGGTGATTTGGTTGGGTTTTTGATTGAATGTGAGTTTCGGAAGAATTTGAAGAACTTAGGCTTGAAATTGATGGGAAATGAAGATTTTTGTGTTGTTGGATATGTTTTTAAGATTGGAACAAGTTTGAATAGGGTATTGGATTATGTCTGTGCTTTTGGTTGAGGTCCCGGGGGCCTCGGGGTGAGTTCGGGTGGTTAAACGGGAAGTTTTTGAATTTCTTGCAGGTTCATATTGCTGGTATCTGGTATTCTCGCTTCTGCGGAAATGGACCGCAGAAGCGGTTCCGCAGAAGCGGGTGAAAGGTTGCAAAAGCGGTCCGTGGTCTGGTAGGGTAGTTCCGCTGAAGCGGAACGATAATCGCATCAGCAGGTCCGCAGAAGCGGACGGTTAACCATAGAAGCAGTTTTGGTCATAGGAGGGAGCTCCACAGAAGCGGAGTTTTAGCCGCAAAAGCGGAATGGGAATTTTAATGAGAATCCGCAAAAGCGGGAATTTGGCCACAGAAGCGGTCCCGCATAAGCGGAAGCGGGACCGCAGAAGCGAAAGTCGACTGGGCAGAAGGGTTAAAATATCATATTTCATCCGCGAGCTTGGGGTATTTTCCACCATTGTTGAGCGACCTTGAGAGCTTTGGGCGAGGATTTTTTAGTGTTTCTACTGGGAATCGATTGGAGCTAAGTCCCTTGGCCTAATTATTCGAGTTTATGGTAGATTTAACATGGAAATTAGTGGAAATTCATCAAAAATGGGGTAAGTTAGGGCTTGAGAAATTATAAGTTAAAAATGGAATTTGGAAGGTCAAATGGACTCCGATTTTGATAAATTTGATATGCATGGACTCGTGGCAAGACGAGAAATCCGATGATGTAAATTTTATCATTTTTCGAGAAGTGGGCCCGGGGCTCGGTTTTTGCCAACTTCGTGATTTTCGATGTTTTTCGAGTCTTTTCGATTGGGTTATATCCCCTTAGCCTATTGTAATGTATTCCTTGTGGTTTTGATCAGATTTGACGCGTGAGGAGGTCAATTCGAGAGGAAAAGGCATAGCGAGCTAGATTTTGGGCCGGCTGGAGGTGAGTAATTGGTGTAAATGATGTACTGAGGGTTTGAGACCCCGGAATTTCACATCGTACCGCAATATTGAGGCGAGGCACGCGCTCTATGACGAGTGCGGGGCTGTTGGTTATTGGGGATTGTGACTTGGTCCGTCCCCGTGATGTTTTACTGTGTTTTTTTCTACTAGAACTTGTTGGAAATCATCGTTACTTGGATTTGACTGTTGTATTTGGGCTTCGTGCCGGTTATTTGGATCCTTCAGGGATTGATTTCACTGATTTGCATACTTTGCATATTGTTTAACCTCATTCCAAGGTTTTAAGTACTATTTTTGCAAACTCAGCCCCTTTTTCTAAACTTGAAAATTCAAATGATATTTTAAATGATATTTTGGGCTGTGGATTACTGATTTTAAAGTGCCCGAGGGGCTTATTGTGATTTCTGGATTTATGGATGGCTCGGGCTGTACGCCGCCGCAGTACTATATAGATATTGAGGCCGAGGGCC
Source organism: Nicotiana attenuata (assembly GCF_001879085.1). NCBI lineage: Eukaryota > Viridiplantae > Streptophyta > Magnoliopsida > Solanales > Solanaceae > Nicotiana > Nicotiana attenuata. The sequence continues at coordinate 58,284 of NW_017671131.1, forward strand.
TGGTTGGTGCCACGAGATGGCTTGATTATTTGCGTTTGGGCTGTAGGAGCCCCTCCGGAGTCTGTACACACCCCCAGTGAGCGCCGTCGAAGATATATATATATATATATATATATATATATATATATATATATATATATATATATATATATATATATATATATATATATATATATATATATATATGGTTGGCTCGGGCTGCACGCCGCAGTAGGTACCTGAGTGTACCGGTATTTGCATTGCATTGCATCATTGCATCATTCCTTACCTGTTACCTATCATGGTTCTTTCTGTACTATTACTTTATTGACTTGCCGGTCTTACTGTTAAAGGTTTGGTACTGCCCGTTATAGTTGCGTTGTGTTTTTCAGTGATTTCTTATCTTCAGTTATTATTTATGCTTATTACTCACGGAGTCGGAGTACTCACTTTACTCCCTGCACCTTGTGTGCAGATTTAGGTGCATCAAAGTCTGAGGGAGGACCTGTCTAGCTTAGCAGCATTTCAATGGGAGCATCGAGGTAGCTGCATGGCGTTCGCAGCCTTGATCCTTCCCTCCTATCCCTATCTTTCACTATTCTGTTTCTTAGATAGTCTTGTTATAGGATGACACTCTGTATTAGAGGCTCGTGATCGTGACACCGGATCCTGTTTTGGGTTATGTTCCAGTATTTTGTTGGTTTTCAGTATACTACTCCGTACTTATAGTATTTTGGTAAAATGGTTTAGTAATTTAGTATCGTTCTCGAATTCCTGAATTATCATAAGTTGAGATTTGTTGTTGAATGGTCGGGCTTGCTTAAAATGTGTTGGGCGCCATCACGACCGGGGTTTGGGTCGTGACACTAGATATCAAATCTACCGATTGATCGAGTATATCCGACATAAGTTCATTACGGAAAGTTCAAAGGGAAATCTACTTATCCAGACGCAATTAATCCTTGCTTGCGAATCACATAGTTTTTCATGCATACTTCCGTGATATAGCTATTCCCCATTCATGTGGGGGATAGTTGGGTTTTTAAGCTATTAATGCTTAAAATGGGGTGAATGGGAAATGGAGGGAAAAATAAAATATTTGAGTTTCCCTCCTTGATTGTCCCATATGAGAAGAGGAAAAGGTTTTTGATGGGTATATAAGCAATTGCTCTTTTTCTAGCTCATAAAGAGTTGAGAAGAAGGCAAGCCTCGCACCGTCGTCGTCGTCGTCGCTCGCTCGGCTCGGCTTCGGCTTCGGCTTCGGATTCGGATTCAGATTGGGATTTGGATTTGGATTTGGATTTGGTCAAATGATCGATCGATTGATTAATTTTTGGACCAAATTTATTTGTTAATGGTAAATATTAACAGAAATGTTATTAGATATTTGGTTTAATAACAAAATATTAATATTAAAATAAATATTAATATTAAATCCAATTCAGTTATCTAATTTTTAACTTTCTGTTTTTGTAACAGAAAATTAACTACCCTTCAATTTTCCCTCTTTATTGTTGAATAAATAGCCATTTATGTTATGGCATTTATGCTATGGCCGTTTTGCATAAACATGAAATCTGAAGAGTTGCACCTCTTCAGATTTCAGCCCAACTTTGGCTATAAATACAAGTCTATTCTGCTCAGAATTTCCATACGATTTTCTAAGTTTCTCCTCCTTCTTCTGCATACTTTTAACATCAAACAAAGCAACAGTAAGTGGGATTTGCTACCGAACTTTGTGTTTGCTGAAACACTGGGGTTTGAAGTACCATTACACCAATGTATAATTCGTTCTATCCTGGGAGGAAATAATCCACAACCTTGGGTACTAGGAGGGGATTAAATTCCTTAAGGAAACACTGTGAATTCAGTGGGCTTAGATTAAAATTCTGTTTCTGTTTTTCATTTCTGTTTTTGTTAATTTATATTTTTTAGAATTATCTTACAAATATAGTTTACTAACATATGTGTATTCTAATAAACTAGTGATGCCATACTGACAAAAAATATAATAATATCTACACAAAACTATTCATTATAAAAGTGAATTTTTTTGTGTTTTCTATATAGTCAGACCTATAATACTCATCGTCTATAACAAAAATTCACTTTAGAATCAATTTTTTATGTCATGTTATAATATATATTCTTTATAATAGTATTTTACTAAAATCGCCAAAAAATATCAGAACAAATGAGACTGTTATAAAAGAAAGTTTGATACTATTATATTGTATCTCTCTATAATAGCTTTTTAATTATAGTTCTCTAGCCATGTACGTAAAGTATCTAAGAATTATCAATAATAGGGGGGGGGGGGCGAGAGTGCTAGAGAGGTGCTAGGGTCTTGACGGGGTACTCTGGTAGACACGAGGGGGGGACTGGTGGTGAAATAGAGAGGTTCAAGGAAAAGTGAAAACCAAGAAAGCGGCATATTTGAAGCTAATGGAGAGCATAGACGGGAAGGAGAAGAGGGCGAATAAGGAGAGGTATAATAAAGCTAAAAAGCGGTTACGACGGCTAAGACTGCAGCGTTTGGTCGTTTGTATTAAGAACTTTGTGATAAAGGAGAGGACAAGAAACTATACATGCTAGCCAAGGTGAGAGAAAATGAAAGCCTGTGACATGGAACAAGGGAAGTGCATCAAAGACGAGGAAGGCAAAATATTGATAGAAATGGCACATATTAGACGAAGATGGCAAACATACTTCCATAAACTCATGAATGAACAGGGGGGACATGAACATTATGTTGGGTGATTTGGAGCACTCTGTGAGTCATCGATATTTTGGATATTGCAAGCATATTAAAGTTGAGGAGGTCGAGGAAGCTATGTGTAAGATGAGCAGGGAAAGAGCAACCGGGCCAGATGAAATTTTGGTGGAATTTTGGAAAGTTGATAACTAGGGATTTTGATACATTTTATACTCCTCCTTGCTTATGTTTTGATTAGAAATTTGTACAAAATAGTCCCAAAAAGGCTCACAAGTTGTGCTTGATTGCAGGTTTGATAAACAAGGTGACAACATGTCAAAGATCAGCTCAAAAGGAGTGAAACTTGCACAAGTATCAAGGCAAGACAAAGCTCAGGCAAAACAAGGCCAGTGCGGCCGCACACCATTCTATGCGGTCCGCACAAGTGAGGTTTAGAGAGTATGCAACTCAAGCAAATCAGGCAATGCGGCCGCATGGGATTTAATGCGGTCCGCACTGAAGTTAGTGCAGCCGCACTCGATTCAGTGCGGTCCGCACAACCAAGAATCAAAGAGTTGCTATTTTCGGAGATTGAAGCTAGTGCAGTCCGCGCTCCATTTCATGCGGACCGCACTAGAAGCCATTGCGGCCGTAGTCCATTCTTTGCGGTCCGCATTGCCCAAGTTCAGAGAGCAGTTTTGTCAAGTTCAAAGCCCTAGTGTGGCCGCAATGATTTTGTGTGGTCCGCACTAACCCCGCAGGGGTATTTTTATCTAGACTTTTCAGCTTAGTATAAATAGCTTCTTTTCCATTTTTAGGTTAAACAGATTGTAAGTACGGAAGGCTGCGCTCGTGACTTCCTTTTCTTTAGCTATTTTGGGCAATTTTATCTTCATTTCAACATTGAATCTTCTATTTTATCTTAGCAATTAATTAATATGAGTTATTTTTCATCTATTTCTTTGTTTCTTTCTCTAATTATGAGTAGCTAGACCCATCAGCTAGGGTTGTGGCTCAACCCTAGTGTGGGTAATTGGTGGGTCTTGTATTTTAGAGCTTGATTGACTATGGGTGTTTGATATTTGGGCTAATTCCAAGTTTAATTGCTAAATTCGTGGTTGCAAACACTAGTTTGTATTTAGTTGACTTTTGCTCTTCTTGAGAAAGAGAGCCTAAGTCTCTAGAATTAGTCCAACAAGGAATTGGGGTGTACTCAAGAGAATTGATAGCCCCAGTTAAAGGGTTAAATCGAGAGATCGTAATACCTGACTTGATCCTCAATTGCTTGAGCAAATTTGCATACCCAATTGGTCTTGAGAAAATCAATTCGGGCAAAATCACTCAAACTACCGAGAAGTATAGGGTGAGTAGAATTGAGCAATAGTTATATCATACTCCCCAAATGTGTCAATCTAGATTTAGATTCAAGATTTCGTCAATTGACCACCTAGGCGAAGGTCACTACCCTAGTGCCCTTTAATCATTTGAACAACTTGCAATAGTTTAATCCTATCTTATAGTAGTTTAATTGAGCATTGTAGTTTATGGAATTAGAATCATAATTAAAACCCAAAAATATGTAGAAGTGCAATTTGGAGCAAATACACAACTCCACTTTAGATAGACACCCAACTCCAATATCTAGCTCTCTGTGGAACTCGATCCCGACCCTAAATCGGGTAAAAGCTGCTTCGACCTCTCTCGCTACTTAATAGTAGCGCAGGGTTGGCCTTTATTAATTTTTTTGGGCCGTTGTCGGGGAGCTAACGGTTTTGGCTTTTTGTATAAATAGATTTGTGTTTTGTTCTTGTTTCCTTCTTTGTTACTAATTTGTTTGTGTCAATACATCAGGTACAAAATGGCATTAAATGCTAATGACCCTCTTAGAAACGTGAATGCGGGGGAGGAGGTTGATGATAATGGAGATGAAGAGGTGCCTCTTGTACCTCAAGGACAATGTAGAGGCCGCCAGGCCAATGCAAATGACAATATTCCAGAACCTCCTCCGCCACCTCCAAGAGCGGCTCCTAGAGTTCTTCCCAACCATGGCTATGCGAGTGCAATTGTTCCGCCCCGCATCCGGGCGGGCAATTTTCAAATAACCAACATGATGCTGACATTGTTGGAGCAGCGGGGGTACTTCACGGGTGCTCCCACTCAGAATGCTTACAAACTTCTCAACGGGTTCGTGGATACCTGTTGGGGGAGCAAGCAAACCAATGTGTCCGAGGATGCACTTCGATTGAGGCTTTTCCCATTCTCACTTAGAGGGAAAGCATTGGATTGGGTTGAGCGACTTCCCAACCATTCCATCACGACGTGGAATGAGTTGGTGGATTAGTTCATTGCCAAATTTTTCTCACCGGGACACATGGCAGCACTACGGGATGAGATCTTAGCCTTCAAGCAGGAGCCCACCGAACCATTGCACGAAATTTGGGAAAGATATAGAACTATGGTAAAGGAATGCCCCAACAATGATATGACAGAGGCAATGATACAACAGACCTTCTATCGGGGCATCAATACAACGAATCAGTGCATAGTGAATCAATTGGCTGGGAGAAATTTCATGAAGCTGCCTTATGATGAAGCTTGTGCTATTCTTGATGAGATGGCTGACACATCCTTCGCTTGGCAAAGTAGAGCCAATGTGCCACGGGGTGACCCCACGGTCACTCATTTGCACAAAGAACTACATGACCATGGACAGGCTATAGCAGAACTCACAACAACAATGAACCAATTAGCAAAGGCACAGTTGCAACAAGTTCAGAATCCTCGCCAACTAAATGTCATGGAGGGTGTTAACATGCTTGTGAACAATAGAAGGCAGAGAGGTCAACAAAACCAAGGGAATTCGGATCAATTTGACAATAATTGTGGTGGATTCCAAGATAATTGTTATGATGGGCAGAACAAAGAGGTGAAATATGTGAATAATTACCAAGGCCAAAGAGGCAACTCTTCCAACCAACAACAACAGTGGAGATCCCAGGGCAATTGGGGTAACCAACAACAAGGCAACAATAATTGGAACAATCAACAACAAGGTAACAAAAATTGGGAAAATCAAAATAACAATCGGAACAATCAGGGAAACTGGGGCAACAACAACAATTGGGGTGGAAACAACAACAACCAGGGTGGATGGAACAATAACCAAGGAAATCAGGGGCAAGGCTTTCAAAGGCCCCCAATGTACCAACAACCGAGCAACCCACCACCTTTTCCATCCCAGGGTCCTAGTTCTTCCAACAACGAAATGGGTAGAATTGAAATGATGTTTGAACAGATGATGAAAAAGAATGCTGACTCCGATGCGCAATTGGCTTCTCACAATACTTCAATTAGGAATTTGGAGGTCCAGCTAGGCCAAATCTCACAGTCTTTGAATACTCGCCCTAAGGGGGCTCTACCGAGTGATACGGTAGTGAACCCAAAGGGTGGGAACAATCATGTTATGGCAGTAACTACACGGAGTGGAAGAGGCGGTGATGTGAATGCCTCCAAACAAAAGCAAGTTTTGGGTGATGAAGTTGAGTTGCAAGAAGATGAAGTTCCTTTGGTGGTTGAGAATGTGGTTGATGAGAATGTGAATCAAGAAGTGAGGATTGATATTCAAGATGCCGAGGTGGAAACACAAAATGACGTGAACGCGTCTAGGGAACACGTCATAGACACGCCTGAGCCGGTTGTGCCAAAAGCCAAGGCACCCTTGCCTAGGCCACCTCCCTCTTATCCTCAGAGGCTAGCCAAGCAGAAAAATGAGAATCAATTCAAAAAGTTCATTGACATGATGAAGAGCTTATCCATTAATGTTCCTTTGGTGGAGGCTTTAGAGCAGATGCCTGGCTATGCTAAATTCATGAAAGATTTAGTGACGAAGAAAAGATGCAGGGACTGTGAAACTATCAAGATGACCCACCAAGTTAGTGCTATAGTACATTCAATGGCTCCGAAGTTAGAGGATCCCGGTGCTTTCACTATCCCTTGCACTATAGGGAGTGCAGACTTTGCTAAAGCTTTATGTGATCTAGGGGCAAGCATCAACTTAATGCCCTACTCAGTTTTCAAGACTTTGGGTATTGGGCCACCGAGGCCAACTTCCATGCGATTGCAAATGGCAGACAGATCAATGAAGCGACCATTGGGTATTGTTGATGATGTGCTTGTCCGGGTGGACAAATTTATCTTGCCAGCTGATTTTGTGATCTTGGATTGTGAGGTAGATTATGAGGTCCCGATCATATTGGGGAGACCTTTCCTTGCTACGGGGAAGGCTCTAGTGGATGTGGAAGCAGGGGAACTCACTTTCAGGGTGGGTGATGAAAAGGTCGTTTTTCATGTGTGCAAGTCAATGAAGCAGCCCAATTGTACAGAAGTGTGTTCATTTGTGGATCTTGTCACGGCTGTGATAATTGATGATACCAGTGCAATGATCAATGTGGAGGACCCTTTGGAGGCCGTATTGTTGAATCTTGATGTCAACAATGATGAGGGCCGAGTGGAGTGCGTGAATGCTTTACATGGAATGGGCTCTTAGTCTTATGAGCCTAGGAAACTCTCTTTGGATCTTGAAAATAGAAAGACCCCTCCAACAAAGCCTTCAATTGAGGAACCTCCGGTGTTGGAGTTGAAGCCATTGCCTCCACACCTCAGGTATGAATTCTTAGGCCCTAATTCAACTTTACCAGTTATTCTTTCCTCTTGTCTTACTAACATGCAGGTAGATGCCACATTGGCGGTGCTCAAAAAGCGGAAAAAGGCAATTGGATGGACTTTAGCTGATATTCGGGAATAAGCCCCACATCTGCATGCACAAGATTATTCTGGAAGATGATGCAAAACCCTCCTTGGAACATCAAAGGAGGCTGAATGAGGCAATGCAAGAAGTTGTGAAAAAGGAGGTGATCAAGTGGTTAGATGCCGGAGTGGTGTATCCTATCTCTGACAGCTCGTGGACTTCACCGGTGCAGTGTGTGCCGAAGAAGGGTGGTATGACCGTGGTGACCAATGCTAATAATGAACTTATTCCAACCCGGACAGTGACCGGATGGAGGGTGTGCATGGACTACCGCAAGCTGAACAAGGTGACCCGCAAGGATCATTTCCCATTGCCTTTCCTTGACCAGATGCTTGATCGTCTTGCTGGGCGTGCCTTCTATTGTTTCTTGGATGGTTATTCAGGGTACAATCAAATTTTGGTAGCTCCAGAGGATCAGGAGAAGACAACCTTTACTTGTCCATATGGCACCTTTGCTTTTTCTCGGATGCCCTTTGGGTTGTGCAATGCACCGGCAACATTCCAACGGTGTATGATGGCCATTTTCACCGATATGGTGGAAGATATTTTGGAGGTGTTCATGGACAACTTCAGTATTGTGGGTGATTCATTTGATGAGTGTCTGAAAAATCTGGATAGAGTGTTGGCCCGGTGTGAAGACACCAATCTTGTGCTAAATTGGGAAAAATGCCACTTCATGGTTGAGGAGGGCATAGTTTTGGGTCATAAAATTTCAAAGAATGGTATTGAGGTTGACAAAGCCAAAATTGAGGTAATTTCAAGACTTCCTCCCCCCACTTCTGTCAAGGGGGTTAGAAGTTTTCTTGGGCATGCGGGGTTCTACCGGCGATTTATCAAGGACTTTTCGAAGGTAGTGAATCCTTTGTGCAAGCTACTAGAAAAGGATGCAAAGTTCGTGTTTGATGAGGGATGTATGCAAGCCTTTGAACTTCTCAAGCATAAGTTGACCACCACCCCGATCATTACCGCACCCAATTGGAGCTTGCCTTTCGAGCTCATGTGCGACGTGAGTGATGTTGCGGTTGGGGCAGTTTTGGGTCAAAGAGTGAACAAAATGTTTCATCTGGTGTACTATGCGAGCAAGAAAATGAATGAGGCTCAAAGGAACTACACGGTAACTGAGAAAGAGTTGTTGGCTATTGTGTTCGCAATGGAAAAATTTCGGCCATATCTTATGGGAGCCAAAGTCATAGTGCACACCGATCATGCAGCTCTTAGGTACTTGATGACAAAGAAAGACTCCAAAGCTAGACTGATGCGATGGGTCTTATTACTTCAAGAGTTTGATTTGGAAATTGTGGACCGGAAAGGTAGTGAAAACCAAGTGGCGGATCACTTGTCCCGCTTGGAGGAGGAAGGAAGGCCGTGTGATGGCCTAGAGATCAATGATGCATTTCCCGATGAGCAGCTACTTTCTGTGTCGATGAGTGATATGCCATGGTTTGCGGATGTTGCTAATTTCCTTGTGACTGGCATCATCTCGTGTGAGCTCTCTTCTAACCAAAGGAAGAAGCTCAAACTGGATAGTCTGGACTTCTATTGGGATGAGCCATACCTGTTCAAGATTTGCACAAACGGAGTGATCCGTAGGTGTGTCCCTGAGGAGGAGCAATCGAGCATTCTAGAGGCTTGTCATTACTCTCCCTATGGTGGCCATCATGGTGGGGCGAGGACAGCTTCGAAAGTTCTAAGTTGTGGATTTTATTGGCCAACTTTGTACAAAGATGCAAGTGATTTAGTGAGAAGGTGTGACCAATGCCAAAGAGCGGGCAGTATTTCGAAGAAAGATGAGATGCCTCTAAACACCATTCTAGAAGTGGATATCTTTGATGTATGGGGTATTGATTTCATGGGCCCATTTGTAAGCTCGTGCGGAAACACCTACATTCTTGTAGCGATTGATTATGTCTCAAAATGGGTCGAGGCCGTGGTTTTGCCCAACAATGAAGCTAGGAGTGTGGTTGCATTTCTAAAGAAGAGCATTTTTACAAGGTTTGGCACTCCTCGTGCAATTATAAGTGATGGAGGATCGCATTTTTGTAATAGAGCTTTTGACACCTTGCTTGCCAAGTATGGTGTCAACCACAAAGTGTCTACTCCTTATCATCCTCAGGCGAGTGGCCAAGTTGAAGTCTCAAACAGGGAAATCAAGAATATTCTGTCTAAAACGGTCAATGCAAATACGACCGATTGGTCTAAGAAGCTGGATGATGCTCTATGGGCGTATAGGACTGCTTACAAAACTCCGATTGGTATGTCTCCGTATCTGTTAGTGTTCGGGAAAGCTTGCGATTTACCGATTGAGTTAGAGCATAAGGCCATGTGGGCCTTGAGAAAGTTGAACCTTGATTGGGATGTGGCTGCAAATCTCCAGGTTGAGCAACTCAATGAACTTGATGAATTCTGTTTCCATGCCTACTCCAGTTCTTCCTTGTACAAGGAAAAAATGAAGTACCTTCATGACAAATATGCTTGTGGCAAGGAGTTTAGAGTAGGTGATTTGGTGCTCTTGTTCAACTCTCGGTTACAGTTGTTTCCGGGAAAGCTAAAGTCAAAGTGGAGCAGACCTTTTGAGGTAGTGTTTGTGACCCCGTTTGGTGCCCTTGATTTGAAGAACAAAAATGGGGAGATTTCCGGGTTAATGGTCACAGGGTCAAGCACTACTTGGGAAAGTTTGATGATAGCCATGTGGTGGCTCTTTTTCATTTCAAATTATTGGATGGTAACATGCGTCGTGCCGCGACGTTAAATCAGGCGCTTCTTGGGAGGCAGCCCATGTGTTTTTCTTCTTGTTTTTATTTGATTTTCATTGTAGTATAGGATTTATTTTTGGACTAACTAGTTGGGAGATGCTATAGGATGGTATTGATACAGTGCAGGACATAGTGGACAACATATCCAGGTCTCTGAAGTTTTCAATGCGGCCGCACTACATTTAGTGCGGACCGCACTGAATAAAGGGTGAAAATAACAATTCTTTGAAGTTTGCCACCGCGGCCGCAGTCCATTTTATGCGGTCCGCGGTGGACCACTGCGGCTGCATTCCATTTTGTGCGGACCGCAGTTGTTGCCTTCTCAAGCTTTGAAACATGCTGAGTGATGCGGACCGCAGTCGATTTTGTGCGGTCCGCACTGGGTCGGTAAGATGGGCCCTAGGTCCTTTTCTATAAATAGGGCCTGAGGCCCTCCTATTACACTTTTCGAACCCTTGACTCTCAGAACCTCTAAAAACACTGTTCATCATTTCTTTTACTTGCAATTAACTGTTTGGACATGATCATCTTCATTGCTTCTTACATCTAGTAACATCACATTCTTTTTAATTGTTTTAATTTGTTATTTTTCTTTTACTTCTTGTTTTCTTACTTCTTATCATGTTATCCCCGTATTTCTTTAATTTTGGTAGGATTAGGTTAGTTATTTTCATGGGTAATGTGGACTTAGGCAATTAAAAGCAGAGGGAAACTACTTAGGTGTTAAAATTGGACTTTAAGTCAAAACACATGGAATCCTTAGTTAGTGCTGCTTCTGGGCACTCAGTGCGGACCGCGGTCGATTCTGTGCGGTCCGCGGTGCCCTTGTGCGGTCCGCAGTAACATTTTGTATGGACCGCATTGCTGAAAGACTTGAAAGCTGAACTTTGGGGACTGTGGCCGCACTACATTTTATGCGGTCCGCACTACATGGATACAGAGAGTGGGTAGTCTGAACCCCACCTCTGTGCGGACCGCGGTTGATTTTGTGCGATCCGCATTGATCTCTGTGCGGCCGCACACCATTTTGTGCGGTCCGCACTGCATAACTTCTGCAACTGTCTGCAATTTTTTCTGCAACTCTGCTCTTCACTGCTTCTACTAATACTAACAAGCTTATGGATTGTGTTTGCAGACAATGGTAAAATCAAAAGGCCAGGGTGCTAATCAACCAGGCAGAGGAGAGTCCTCCCAGGGGAGGGACGTGGAAAAATAAAATTAATCCCCAAAGTTCGAGAGGCAATTAAGGCAACAAGGAAAGCAATTCGGGTCGCTGATACAGCTGCTTCCCAGTCCTCAGGGAGTGAGTATGAGCCCTCCCGAGAGATTTCTTCAGACTCCGTGCCAGGGTACATTGAAGACTGGCCGGAGAGGTTCAGGCTAACAGGCACTCCTCCACCTCCCCCCACTGCCCAAGCGTCAGTGAATGTATCTTCTAGGTCGTCTGAAGGCTCAGCTGAAGGTAGTGGGGAATACTCCACCTCTCCCACAGCTTCATTATCTGGAGAGGGTGCAGTAGGAGACGCTGAGGAAGTAGGAGGAGAAGGAGATGTAGAAGAAGGGGGTTAAACTCAAGTTGGCGGGGTTGATAGAACTAGGAACCGGAGGCGTGGCAAGACCGGTTCGTGAGTGAGGTAGCGTATCATAAATTCTGAGAATGGCCTTGATCCCGGAAAGGAGTTTTGTGGATAGAGACTTTCTACCTCACAACCCCAATGTGAGGAGGCAGTTTAGGGAGATAATTGGCTGGGAGTACTTTTTGAGTGACTGTGTAGATGCCAACGAGCACTTGGTTAAGGAATTCTACACCAACGTTGCCCACATCAAAAAGGGCACCAAAGTGACCAAGGTGCGAAACCTGAAGGTGTTGTTTGACGGAAAGACGATAAATGACTACCTTGGCTTTGATGAGGAGGATGAAGCACTATATATGGCAAAGATGGAATTGGGCGAAGAGGTCCGTCCGTGGTTGGCACAGTATCTGGCAATCCCAGGTACCACCCCCGATTGGCTTAATGCGGGCGTGAAGATTTTGAGAAGGAATTTGAACTTTGAGGCCAAAGGGTGGGAAACTTTTGTGTGCAGCAGACTGGACCCGACTACTCATGACAACTCCCTCCCTCTTCACCGGGCAGTGTTGGTGGCTTCGATCATGGCGGGGTACCTGATCAATGTGGGAAATGTAATGTCTAGGGTAATCACACTGGTGGGCACTGAGCATGATAGGAACTACCTTTTCCCCAACTTCTTGACTATGTACTTCAGGGACCTCAAGGTTGAGAAGAGGCCATTTGACATCACAGTCAAGGCAAAGGCCCCGTTCTCATGGTATAGCATGCAGGGCGATGACAACCCAAAGAGCAAGAACTTTAAGGGAACAATTACTGTGTCAACTGGCCAATCCGAAGAGCCAGTTGTCGTAGTGGCTCCTACTCAGCCTACCTCCACTCCCACAGACATCCCTCGTGGCCCATCCACCTCAGCAGATCCGGCGATTCCCTCTTCCCGAGCTTACCCAGTGACCGCCCACCGACTGAGCCAGGCTCTTCTCAGTATCAACAACTGGATGCAGACAACGTCATCCAAGTTGTCTATCCTCACTACCACAGTAGAGGCTCAGTCGGCTCCTCCACCTCCACAGGTCCCACAGTCCATAGAGGATGCTCTCAAAGAGATTCTAGCCAACCAAACGAAAATCCTCAAAAACCAAAAGGGCTCATACTGCTGTTGATTCACATAGCAAGGCTCTCAAGGAGCTTGCTAAGGAGCACAAGAAGTTGAGAAAGACACGGGCCTCCAAGGAGTCCGTGAAGGAGCTGAGGATTGATGTTGACAGGTTGAAGGCAGACCAGCTGCCTTTGGATTTACTACTTCAGGACCCTGCACCAGCAGCTCATCCCCAGCTGGAGCAGTCTCAGAGGCCTCCCAAGAGGAGGAGGATGATTCCCCGAGCGGACGATACAGTCATCCAGTTGGTAGACCCACCGGAGGCCTCCTCCAGTCAGCCACATGATGCACCTCAGGAGCCTGTCCAGGTCCAGGCCCAAGTCCCAGCAGCAGAGCAGCAGGCTATAGGGAACCAGTCTGAGGTTCCCGAGCACAGTGAGGACCCAGGGGCCACTTAGGAGCCCATGCAGACAGACAGGCCATAGGGAGTTTCTATATCCTTTTCCTTTATCTTTTTGGTGCTTATTTGGTCTAGTTGGCATTGGGGACAATGCTAGCTTTCATTTGAGGGGGTAGGCCCTACTTTTTTGGATTTGGATGATTGTATATATTTGACACTTTTTATGCTTTCTTTAGTTTTCATCTTTGGTTTGTATATAATTTTAACATTTCGTTACATTTCTCGTACTTTTGTTTTACTTTGGGTCTGTATAAAAAGTTATGTTACATTGTACATATTTATCCCATGTATTGTATATTCGATCAAATACCCTCTTGTATATATTCATTTATCTTTCCGCAATTTTTCGTTCTTAGCTTCTTGTTTATGTTTGTAGCTTCTTGTTTTGAACGTTTGCAATAAGCCTTTGGTTTTCTTAATGCCACGGTTCTTTCCAAAGGTGGAGTCTGTGTGAACCGGGTGGCTCTTCCCAATGATAGATGGCCTGACAACCTTCTTAAGGGTTTGAGTCTATTTTTCTGTTCTTTTTGGCTTTTTAGTAGTTAGTGGTTAAGGGTGCCTCAAGTAAAGCTTCACTTGGGCCTAGCACATTTGCCTTTAATCTCATGGTCAAAAACAAATTGTTGTGTTTAGGATGGTGAAAGTCGTGAACCTGAGACTCTTGTGTTGACCGATAATCATCAAGTGGTTTTTCGGGACCATTGTGTGCTCAAATCTTATCTAAGGTCTTTGTGGAACCCCGACTCTGTGTCTTTAGCAATCCCATAGCGTGTGTGGTGAGAAATTGCATTGCAAGTCTAAGTCCCGAGCCATTAGTCTAGAACTTGCCCTGAATGTTTGTTGAGGCGAAATCCTAAGTGAATTTTGACTTAAGACACGATTATAGGCTCTCATTGATCCAAATGATAGCTTAAACACTTCCATAGCCTACCAAAGATAAAATCCCTAGTCAACCCTTTGAGCCTTAAACTATTTCCTTCAAAAACCACGATACAAGCCTTTACCCGTTCTAAAAGATACCCTCTCTTGGCACCCGATCTTTCCTTAGCACATGGCAAAAGTATAAGTTTGGGGGAGAGACGAGGATTTGCACAATAAGTGGTAAAAAAGGTACAAAAATGAAAGAAAAGGAAAAGGCAAATGAAAAAAGGAAGAAAAAGCAAAAAAGACAAAAAGAATACTCAATGTGGAAAAGAATAAAAAAGGGGATTCAAGAAAAGCAAAGAATGAAAGGTGTGGAAAAGTGAGAAAGGAAAAAAGAGTTGAAATGTATAAAAAAAGAGTGACAATGTGTCTCTCTTACCCCTCTGAAAGAAGTGAAAAGACTCAAAGAGTCAAGTGAATCTATGCCAAAATGGAACAAAAGAAGTGCTTAAGGGAAGATGGAACCTACTTAGACCAAACATTGCCTACCCGGAACCAAAATCCTTCACTATGTCTCCACAAAAGCCCTATATGATCTCTAGTTGAATGAAGCTTACATTAGTGGTGACTTACATAAGGGGCAAGCATATGGTACTTAGTGCCGGACTTGTGACTTTTCTTTGAGAGGGATGAGTGAATTTCTATTAACCTCGTTATGAGTGCCACTATTCTAAAGGTGAGGTTTGCTTAGGGAGAGCTGAGGATGTGTGAGTTTGGGTTCCACAATGACTAAAGTAATAGAAAGAGTCCTTTGATGTGTTGAGTCAACTCTTGATGCTCTTGTGTCACACTTGATCCATGGTGTTTTAAAAGAGTAAATGTTGTTAATGATTCATGTGTATTGAGGGCAATTGTTAGTGCCAATTGATGCTAGATGAGGTCACTTTAGGATAGCTGAATTGTCTTGGATTTTCTCTTAAGGGGTGAGTCTTATTTTGTTAGCTAGAGGACAAGCAAAAGCTTAAGTTTGGGGGAGTTGATAACTAGGGATTTTGATACATTTTATACTCCTCCTTGCTTATGTTTTGATTAGAAATTTGTACAAAATAGTCCCAAAAAGGCTCACAAGTTGTGCTTGATTGCAGGTTTGATCAACAAGGTGACAAGATGTCAAAGATCAGCTCAAAAGGAGTGAAACTTGCACTAGTATCAAGGCAAGTCAAAGCTAAGGCAAAACAAGGCCAGTGCGGCCGCACACCATTCTGTGCGGTCCGCACAAGTGAGGTTCAGAGAGTATGCAACTCAGGAAAATTAGGCAATGCGGCCGCATGGGATTTAATGCGGTCCGCACTGAAGTTACTGCGGCCGCACTTGATTTAGTGCGGTCCGCACAACCAAGAATCAGAGAGTTGCTATTTTCGGAGATTGAAGCCAATGCGGTTCGTGCTCCATTTCATGCGGACCGCACTAGAAGCCATCGCGGCCGCAGTCCATTCTTTGCGGTCCGCATTGCCCAAGTTCAGTGAGCGGTTTTGTCAAGTTCAAAGCCCTAGTGCGGCCGTACACGATTTTGCGCGGTCCGCACTAACCCCGCAGGGGTATTTTTGTCCAGACTTTTCAGCTTAGTATAAATAGCTTCTTTTCCATTTTTAGGTTAAGCAGATTGTAAGTACGGAAGGCTGCGCTCGTGACTTCCTTTTCTTTAGCTATTTTGGGCAATTTTATCTTCATTTCAACATTGAATCTTCTAGTTTATCTTAGCAATTAATTAATATGAGTTGTTTTTCATCTATTTCTTTGTTTCTTTCTCTAATTATGAGTAGCTAGACCCATCAGCTAGGATTGTGGCTCAACCCTAGTGTGGGTAATTGGTGGGTCTTGTATTTTAGAGCTTGATTGACTATGGGTGTTTGATATTTGGGCTAATTCCAAGTTTAATTGCTAAATTAGTGGTTGCAAACACTAGTTTGTGTTTAGTTGATTTTTGCGCTTCTTGAGAAAGAGAGCCAAAGTTTGTAGAATTAGTCCAACAAGGAATTGGAGCGTACTCAAGAGAATTGATAGCCCCAATTAAAGGGTTAAACTGAGAGATCGTAATACCCGACTTGATCCTCAATTGCTTGTGCAAATTCGCATACCCAATTGGTTTTGAGAAAGTCAATTCGAGCAAAATCACTCGAACTACCGAGAGGTATAGAGTGAGTAGAATCGAGCAATGGTTATATCATACTCCCAAATGTGTCAATCTAGCTTTAGATTCAAGATTTCGTCAATTGACCACCTAGGCGAAGGTCACTACCCTAGTGCCCTTTAATCATTTGAACAACTTGCAATAGTTTAATCCTAGCTTATAGTAGTTTAATTGAGCATTGTAGTTTATAGAATTAGAATCATAATTAAAACCCAAAAATGTGTAGAAGTGCAATTTGGAGCAAATACACAACTCCACTTTAGATAGAGACCCAACTCCAATATCTAGCTCTCTGTGGAATTCGATCCCGACCCTAAATCGGGTAAAAGCTGCTTCGACCTCTCTCGCTACTTAATAGTAGTGCAAGGTTGGCCGTGATCAAAAATCATAGTAGGGCATACTTGAAAGGCTCACATGCATGTTTAATATTATTTTTAGGAAGAAAAAGATGCTTGAAGAATGGAGGTGGAGTACGATGATCTCGTTATGCAAGAACAAGAGCGATATCCAAAATTGCAACAACTATAGGGTATCAAGCTGTTGTGCTGTCACGACCCAAAATCCACTAAGGGTCGTGATGACGCCGGACACCGCTGTCAGGCAAGCCAACCATAAATCCTTAATTAAATTCTTGTTTATATAATTGTGAAAAGTATAATTTTCCTTCAATTTGGCTAGTAAAAGATAATCTTCACAAAATAAATAAAAAAATATTTAGAAGTTAATATAGAATACCCCATAATCATCCCAGAACCCGGTGTCACAAGTGCATGAGCAATTTCTAGGAAATAATGTAATACAACAACTGTCCGGAATACAAATTGGACAGAAAAGAAAATACAGTTCAATACTCTGAAGGAGACTCTGCTGGCTACGGGTCGTCTTGAGAGGTGCAGCTCACCTAAGTCTCCGTATCAACCATGCCGCTACGCCCAACTAGGCCACTAGACATACATGTGCCTGTGCAACAAAAATGCACAGCAAGTGTAGTATGAGTACAAAAACAACGTGTACCCAGTAAGCATCCCGTCTAACCTCGAAGAAGTAGAGACGAGAGGTCGACTTCGACACTTACTAGTGGTCCAATAATAATATATTAATAATTGGAATAATCATGGATTTATTAAAATGGTAGTAAACTCAAGTAAGTCAAGAAACAAGTAAACATTCCTTTTTATATTTAGAAGTCTCCAAATTCATAATCCATTATTTATCAGTTTATATCAAACCAGGGAGGCAATATCAATTTGTAAATCTCAAGCAAGCATTACAAGCATGCGCAAATCATGCCGAGGTCGTACGGCCCGATCCAATAAATATTTAAACTGTGCACTGCTAGAGGGTCGAATGGCACGAAACATAGATCTATCTATTACCCCGCTCGCGAATCATACGTGCGACGCGGTCAAATATAAATAATAGAGTTACCCCGCCCGTGAATCATACGTGCGACGCAGGTACTCATAAATAAACACATTCAAATAGTCAATTAAGAATTCATCAAGAAACATTTATCCAAGGAAAAGTCAATTCTCTTTTAACGATTTAAGAAAATGAGGTTTAACCATTTTTAGAAATTCTTTTACTAATTCAATATGATTTAGGCAATTTCAGTTGTCAATAAGATTACAAATATTTCAGGTATAGCATGCTTTTGGGTCCTAGACTACCCGGACTTAAACATAATAGTAGCTACGCACGGTCTCTCGTCACCTCGTGCATACGTAGCCCCCACAAATAGGAGCACATAACCAATTATTTCACCTATGGGGACAATTCCCTCTTACAAGGTTAGAAAGGAGACTTACCTCGCTCTGAATTCCAATAACCGGCTTCCAAGCCCCTTCCGACGACTCAAACCGATGCCCCAACGCTCCAAAACTAGCCAAATAACAGGCAAACCAATGAAAATACACCCAAATACTCATAAAAATTCAATTTATATAAAATCCCAACTCTGCTCGAAAAGTTGACAAAATCGCCCTCGAACCCATGTGCCCGGATTCCGAAATTTTTCGAAGATAAAGTTTACCCCCAACCTCACGAACTCAAATATATAATTGGCTCTCAATTTCATGTTCAAAATCATGGTCAAAATCCAAGAATACAAATTTCCTAGGTTTTCTTCAAAATCCCAAAATTTCTACTAATTTACATGAGTTTCCATGTTAAAATCTAGATATAATCCAAGTAAAAAACTTGCAATAGGTGAGAATCACTTACTTGACATGGATGATGAAAATGGAGCTTCAAAATCGCTCCTAGGTCGGCTCCCATGGAGGAAATGAGATGAAATGAGCCAAACCCATTTCTTTACACTTATACACTGCCTAGACGACTTTTCTTCGCGTTCGCGAAGAAGAAAATTCCCAAAAATTATTTTCCAAACTCTTCTTAGATAGCCTCTAGTATAATGGTCATAAATTTTTGTACAAAACTCCAAATGAAAAATGGTTTAATGTTTTAAAACTGGACACCAAGATCTACAACTTTCGGGTTTTGGTCATCTCCCAATTCCTTATATATTTTGAGATATAAGCTGCCAAAGTCAGCCTTGTGCAACACAATTTCTTCTTCATCTTCTCCGACAGCCTGTAGTGTACCAACCATAACTTTTTGTACATAAATCCAAATACTAAATAGTTTACTTTTCTGAAAACTAGACACAAATGACTATAACTTTTGTTTTTGGATCATCTCCAAATTCCTTATAGATTGCGAGATATGAGCCTCCGAAGTCAGACCTGTGCAACAGAGATGTCCTTCTTCGCGAACGCGAAAAACAGAGTCCCTGAAGCCAAATCCTTCTTCGCGAACGCGAAGAACAACACTAGACACCAGCAACCGCTATTATAAAACAGCCCGAAATGATCCGAAACCACCCCGAAACACCCCCGAGGCCCTCAGGGGCCCAACCAATCACACAAACCAGTCCCATAACATAACACGGACCTGCTCGAGGCCTCAAATCACATCAAACAACATCGAAATCTTGAATCGCACCCAATTCAAGCTTAATGAACTTTAGAACTTCAAACTTCTACATTCGATATCGAAACCTATCAAATCATGTCCGATTGATCTCAAATTTTGCAAACAAGTCACATTTGACATTACGGACCTACTCCAACTTGCGGAATTGGATTCGGACCCTGATATCAAAAAGTCCACTTCCGGTCAAACTCCTCAAAAACCTTCAAATTTCTATCTTTAGCCAAATGACTCCAAATTGACCCACGGACCTCCGAATTCACTTTCGATCGCGCTCCCAATACTAGAATCACCATACGGAGCTATTCCCAGACTCGGAATCCTAAACGGACATTGATAACACTGAAATGCACTTCAACCTAAACTTATGAAATTCTTCCAAAAATGCTAACTTCCATAATAGGTGCCGAAACGTTCCTGAGTCTTCCAAAACCCGATCCAGACATATGGCCAAGTCTGAAATCATTATACGAACCTGCTGGAACCTTCGAATCCCGATTCTGAGGTCGTTTACTCAAAAATACAATCTTAGTCAATTCTTTCAACTTAAAGCTTCTGAAATGAGAATTCTCTTTCCAAAATCAACTCCGAACTTCCCGAAATTCAATTCCGACCATGCGTACAAGTCATAATACCTGAAGTGAAGCTGCTCATGGCCTAAAACTGCTGAACGATGTGGTAGAGCTCAAAACGACCGGTCGGATCATTACATGTGCCACACAAAAAAAGTTTGGGAGAAAGCGGTGAAAGTGACGGCAAGGAAGAGTGATTTTATTTTTGAAAACCTGTTCGAATTCATGTTGGATGCTCGAACGGAAGCTATCTACCTTGCATATGGTGTTCATTGATCTAGAGAAAGCATACGACAAAGTCTCATAGGATTTTCTATAGAGATGTTTAGAGGCTGGAGGTGTTCCTCTAGCTTGCATTAGAGTGATTAAGGACATGTATGATGGAGCTAAAACTCGACCACTTCTCAGTTGTGATGGGATTGTACCAAAGATCTGCTCTTAGCCCAATTCTATTTGCCTTGATGATGGATGTACTGATGTGTGTCACATTCAAGAGAAGGTGTCTTGTTGTATGTTATTTGCAGATGATATAGTACTAATTTATGAGATATGAGGTAGTGTTAATGAGAGGCTGGAGGTTTGGAGATAGACCTTAGAGTTTAAATGTTTCAAGTTGAGCAAGACTGAGAAATAATACTTAGAGTGCAAGTTCGGTAACATGACTGATCATGAAGCGGATGTGTGTGAGGCTTGACACACAAGTCATCCCAAAGAGAGGTAGTTTCGTCGATTATTCAAGGAAATAGAAAGATTGATGAGGATGTTAGACATCGTATAATGAAGACTCGACTCCGATATTTTATGTGATAGGAATGTGCCAGTCACAACCCCAACCCCGGTTGTGATGCCGCCCAACACATTGCTAGGCAAGCCAGACCAATTATCAATCACAACCCCTCTTTTATAGGGTTCATTAACAACTAACAGGGTTTAAGTACCAATTCAACATAAATAGAAGTCTGAAACAGTAGATAAAATGTGCGGAAATCATAATAACATCACTACATAGCCCACCGATCTGGTGTCATAAGCCAAGAGCCTCTATCACAAGTCTTTAAACAACCTAATACAGAGATAGTCCAAGAATACTGAAAATAAAGAAGGTAGAAGGAGAAATCGGGTCTGCGGATGCCATGCAGCTACCTCGATGATTCCGGTAAATGATGAACAGCAGGAAAGCTCTCTCTATACCTCGGGAACACCTGGATCTGCACACAAGGTGCAGGGAGTAATGTGAGTACTCCGACCCAGTGAGTAATAATCATAAATAATGGCTGACAGTAAGAAATCACGTAAAGGCACTAAGCAGTTCTATATCAAGTAGTAAATCAACTCAAAGCAGCAAAAATAGTGAATAAGTCAAGTGAAATATCCTTAGATCAGGTAAGACAGGTAGTTTATCAGGAATTTAACAAGTATAATTCCGTTCCTCGTACACAGTAACCATATATCTCTCATAATAATCAAAATCAAATAACCGCTGCGGCGTGCAGCCCGATCCGTACATCGCTGTGGCGCACAGCCCGATCCATATAAATAGTCAACTGCGCTCACTAGGGGTGTGCAGACTCCGGGAGGGGCTCCTACAGCGCAAGCGCTATATTGCTGCGGCGCGCAGCCCGATCCACATAAACATTTGCTGCAGCGTGCAACCCGATCCATAACATATATAACATCCTCACTATTGGGTTCTCAACCTCTCTCAGTCATTTTACTCACAGTCTCTCGGGCACAATAATATAAGGTAGGGATCTCAGCCCTCATTTTTCCCTCATTTAGGATTTAGCATTGATAAAACCGGTTCACATTGTTTTAAACAAATAGAAACATGATTGAGGATATGATTTTTAATAAATAAAGTGAGGAAAATCAGTCATAATGCCCCTAAGGGTTCTACAAGTCGGCATAAGGCCCCAAACATGGCAACTAGCCCAAATCATAATGATAATAATTAAATCTCAGACAAAAATGCGGTGAAATCATCAATCGGGACGGACCAAGTCACAATCCCCAGTAGTAATGGACCCCATGCTCACCGTACAACGTGTGTCTCACCTCAACATAGCACCACGTTGTTCAAATCCGGGGTTTCAAACCCTCAGGACATCATTTACAATCATTACTCACCTCAAACCGACCAAAGCTCTAGCTCGTTATGCCCTTGCCTCTCAAATCGGCCTCCTCACGCGTCGAATCTGACCAAAACCAGAGCGAATACGTCACAATATGATAAGGGAACAAATCCCAAGCGAAAACAATCGAAAATATCAAATATCTCGAAGTTAGCAAAAATCCGAGCCCCGGGACCACTTCTCGAAACTCAGAAATTTTCATATCAACGGGTTCCTTATCTCCCCACGAGTTCATACATATAAAAAACACAAGAATCAGAGTCCAATTGACCCCTCAAAGCCCCAATTTAAACCCTCTTAATCTCAAGCCCTAAACCTCCATTTTTAGTCCATAAATCCCTAAATTTTCAGTGCTAATTCATGAAATATCACCATAGAATTGTGTTTTAGGTCCAAAATCCTTACCTTATCGAAGTTCCCTTGAAATCCCTCTTCAAAGTCGCCCAAAAAGCTTTAAGTCCGAAGTTGAAATGAATAAACCCTTCAAAAATCGTGAAGAAGAACCGTTTATACATTCTGCCCAGGGGTTTTCGCATCTGCGACCCCTTTTCCGCACCTGCGGTACCGCATTTGCGGTCCAACCAACCGCTCCTGCGGTTTCTCATTTAAACCCAAAAAGTCGCTTCTGCGACAGAATTTCTGCATCTGCGGCTTCGCAGATGCGGCCCCATTGACCGCTTCTGCGGAAACTGCTTCCCAGGCCAACTTCGCATCTACGGCCTTCCTCTCGCACGTGCGGCACCGCACCTGTGGTTCCCAAGCCGCAGGTGCGAAAACACCAAATGCAGCATATAACCTGCAATTCCTTAAGTCTCCAAACTCCCCGTTAGCCATCCGAAATCACCCCGAGGCCCCCGGGACCTCAACCAAAAGCACCAACACATCCTAATACCTCATCCAAAATTGTTCCTGTCATCAAAACACCTCAAACAACACCAAAACCATCAATTCACATCGAATTCAAGCCTAAGTTTTTCTAAAAACTTCCGAAACACGCTTTTGATAAAAAACCCAACCAAACCACATCCAAATGACCTGAAATTTTACACACACATCCCAAATCACATAAAGAAGCTACAGTAACTCTCGGAATTCCATTCCGACCCTCGGATCAAAATCTCACCTATCAACCGGAAATCGCCAAAATACTAACTTAGCCAATTCAAGCCTAATTCTACACCGGACCTCCAAAACCACTTCAGATCACACTCCTAAGTCACAAATCATCCCCCGAAGCTAACCGAATCATCGGAAATCACATCCGAGCCCTCTAAGGAATAAGCCAACATCCGGTTGACTTTTCCAAACTAAGCCTTCCTTAAAGAGACTAAGTGTCTCATTTCTTACCAAATTCACTTCGAACTCAACCCAATCAACTCAACCATATAAAACACGGATAACTAAGCATAAAGAAGCAGCAATGGGACCGGGGGGGGGGAGGGGGGGACGGAGCGCTAACTCATGAGACGACGGGTCGGGTCGTCACATCCTCCCCAACTTAAACAAACGCTCGTCCTCGAGCGAGTCAAGAAACATACCTGAAGCCTCAAATAGGTAAGGGTATCTGCTCCGCATCTCCCGCTCGGTCTCCCAGGTAGCCTCCTCCACGGGCCGACCTCTCCACTGCACCTTCACTGAAGCTATATCCTTCGACCTCAACTTTCGAACCTGACGACCCAAAATAGCCACTAGCTCCACATGAAAGGTCAAATCACCATCCAACTGAACCGTGCTGAAGTCCAAAACATGAGATGGGTCCCCAACATACTTCCGGAGCATAGAAACATGAAATACCGGGTGCACACTCGACAAGCTGGGTGGCAAAGCAAGCATATAAGCCACCTCCTCAATCCTCCTAAGTACCTCAAAAGGCCCAATGAACCGCGGACTCAACTTCCCTTTCTTTCCAAATCTCATAACACCCTTTATGGGCGAAACCTTCAGCAAGACCTTCTCACCAACCATGTAGGACACATCTCGAACCTTCCGGTCCGCATAACTCTTCTGACGCGACTGCGCTGTACGAAGCCTCTCCTGAATCACCTTCACCTTCTCTAAGGCATCCTGAACCAAATCTGTCCCCAATAGCCTAGCCTCGCCGGGCTCGAATCAACCAACTGGAGATCTACACCGTCTCCCATACAACGCCTCATACGGAGCCATCTGAATACTCGACTGGTAGCTGTTGTTGTAGGAAAACTCTGCAAGCGGCAAGAACTCATCCCATGAACCTCCAAAATCAATAACACAGGCACGCTCGGACTGCCCGTCCGTCTGAGGATGAAATGCTGTGCTCAACTCCACCCGAGTACCCAACTCTCTCTGCACGGCTCTCCAAAACTGCAAAGTAAACTGAGTACCCCTATCTGAGATGATGGAGACCGGAACACCATGCAGCCGAACAATCTCCCGGATATAAATCCCTGCCATCCGCTCTGAAGAATAGGTAGTACACACAGGAATGAAGTGTGCGGACTTGGTCAACCTGTCTACAATTACCCAAATAGCATCGAACTTCTTCAAAGTCCGTAAGAGTCCGGTAACAAAATCCATAGTGATCCTCTCCCACTTCCACTCGGGAATAACCATCTGCTGATGCAAGCCACCCGGTCTCTGATGCTCATATCTCACCTGCTGACAATTTAGACACCGAGCTACAAACCCTACAATATCTTTTTTCATTCTTCTCCACCAGTAGTGCTACCTCAAATCCTGATACATCTTCGCGGCACCCGGATGAATAGAATACCGCGAGCTATGGGCCTCCTCCAGAATCAACTCTCTAAGCCCATCCACATTGGGCACACAGATCCGGCCCTGCATCCTCAACACACCATCATCACTGATGGTCACATCTCTGGCATCATCATGCTGAACTTTGTCCTTAAGGACAAACAAATGTGGATCATCATACTGCCGCTCTCTGATGCGATCATACAAGGAAGACCGAGAAGCCACACAAGCCAACACCCGACTGGGCTCTGAAATATCTAGTCTCACAAACCGATTGGCCAAGGCCTGAACATCAACTGCAAGGGGCCCTCTCCCCCAACTCGGAAATACTACGCCCAAACTCCCCCATANGTTCATAGGACTTACCTCCAATCAATCCTCTTCGAAACCCTCTTCAATTTCTCCCAATTAGTTCTCAAAATGGTCAACAATGGAGGAAAATATGACTTAGCTCGCGGAGGAAATGTTTTAAAAACTATTCTGCCCAGCTCCGGTTTTCTTCTATGCGATCGCGGCCCTAGGCACGCGATCGCGGAGAGCAAATTCCCAAGCCCCCCAAAATGTTCTATGCGAACACGACCTCAGGCCCGCGAACGCGATGATGCCTTCCTTCAAACTACGCGAACGCGTACTCCAGGCCGCGAACGCGAAGTTCAATGGCCCCTGACCCTCGAATCCTCTTATGCGAACGCGGAGGGACTCCTGCGAACGCGAAGCTTTACCACCTGACTCTCTGCGACCGCGAACACTCCACTGCGAACGCGATGAATAAATCTGCTGCCTCTCAAATTCCTTCTATGCGATCGCGTGGGACCTCACGCGATCGCGAAGCATTAAAAACCTGCAACAGCTGAGGTGAAAATCTGCAATTTCTTCCAAGTTCAAAACCTCCCGTTAGCCATCCGAAATCACCTCGAGGCCCCCGGGACCTCAACCAAAAGCACCAACACATCCTAAAGCATCAACCAAACTTTTTCCAATCACCAAAACACCTCAAACAACACTAAAACCATCAATTCTCATCGAATTCAAGCCTAAGTTCTTCTAAAACTTCCGAAACACGCATTTGATCAAAAACCCAACCAAATCACCTCCGAATGACCTGAAATTTTACACACACATCTCAAATCACATAACGAAGCTACAGCAACTCTCGGAATTCCATTCCGACCCTCGGATCAAAATTTCACCTATCAACCGGAATTTGCCAAAATACTAACTTCGCCAATTCAAGACTAATTCTACACCGGGCCTCCAAAACCACTTCCGATCACACTCCTAAGTCACAAATCATCCCCCGAAGCTAACCGAATCACCGGAAATCACATCCGAGCCCTCTAACACACAAGTCAACATCCGGTTGACTTTTCAAAACCAAACCTTCCTTAAAGAGACTAAGTGTCTCATTTCTTACCAAAACCTCTCCAAACCAACTCGGTCACATCAGATACGGATATTGAAGCATAAAGAAGCTGAAAATGGGGGAAACGGAGCGGTAACTCATGAGAAGACTGGCCGGGTCGCACGAGATGAACTCTGGGCTAGAAGGGCGCTAAGTGAAGGCTGACCCTGCTGAGAACCATGATAACCACGACCTGAAGATTCCCCACGATACTCTGGACGGGCCGAATGAGCGGTCCTGAAAGAACGGCCTCTACCATGCTGGAACTGGCCCCTAGACGGAGCACCACTGAAATTGCCAGAACCTCGAGGCCTCTTGGCCTCCCTCTCCTCTCTATCCTGCCGGCGCGCCGTCTCAATCTCACGAGCGATATCAACCACCTCCTCAAATGAAATACCCTAAACTCTCTCTCTAGTCATCAGAACACGGAGATGGTAATTAAGTCCATCCACAAACCTCTTGATCCTCTCACGATCTGTCGGGACCATCCAGGCGGCATGACGAGCCAACTCAGAATACCTTGCCTCATACTGAGACACAGTCATATCTCCCTGCCGTAGCCACTCAAACTGCCTATGCAGCTCCTCCCTGCGGGACTGCGGTACATACTTCTCCAAGAAGAGAGTGGAGAACTCCTGCCAAGTCAAAGGCGCTGCACCAACCAGCCTACGCCTCTCATACGCCTCCCACCACGTGAAGGCAGCCCCAGTAAACTGAAAGGTGGTAAATGCCACACCACTAGACTCAAGAATCCCTGCTGTACGGAGCATCCGCTGACACCTGTCAAGAAAACCCTGGGCATCCTCGCCCTCAGCACCACTGTATGTCGGAGGCTCGAGTCTACCAAACCTCTCGAGACGACGCTGCTCATCCTCTGGCATGACTGGAACCCTGAACTCCTGCACTGGTGCAACCGGCTGAGCTGGAGGTGCCTCTGGCGTCTGTAGTCCCTGCACTACCTGCTCAGGTGTGCGAGCAGCGGGGGTCGGGTTGCCTCCCCCGGCCCGCAAAGTAGCTGCTGCTGTGGTGGCTGAAACTGCCTGAGCCAGGCTAGTGCAAACTGTCAAGATCTGTGTCAAGGTCTCCTGTAGACCTGGAATCACGATGGGCACAGCTGGTGCCTGAACTGGTGCTGCTGGAGTCTGATCCGGAGCTGGGGCAGCTGGTGCATTAACAGGTGCTGCCCTCACTACTCTGCCTTTACCACGTCCACGATCGCATCCACGGCCTCTGGTGGCCTCAGTGGGTGGTACTGGTGGTCGTCCACCTCGTTCGGTAGCGCGAGTCCTCACCATCTGTGAGAGAATAGAATAAAGAGAAGTTTAGTACTTGGATCGACAAGTTCACACGACAAGAATTTAAAGAATATGAAGTTTTCCTAAAGGTTCTGCAACCTCTCGAGGATAAATACAGACGTCTCCGTACCGATCCACGAGACTCTACTAAACCGGCTCATGACTTGCGAGACCAAGGTAACCTAGGCTCTGATGCCAACTTGTCACGATTCCAACCCCGGTCGTTATGGCGCCCAACACATTGCTAGGAAAGCCCGACCAGTTATCAATCACAACCCCTCTTTTATAGGGTTCATTAACAACTAACAAGGTTTAAGTACCAATTCAACATAAATAGAAGTCTGAAACAGTAGATAAAATGTGCAGAAATCATAATAACATCACTATATAGCCCACCGATCTGGTGTCACAAGCCAAGAGCCTCTATCACAAGCCTTTAAACAGCCTAATACAAAGATAGTCTAAGAATACTTAAAATAAAGAAGGTAGAAGGAGAAATCGGGTCTGCGGACGCCATGCAGCTACCTCGATGACTCCGGTAAATGATGAACAGCAAGAAAGCTCTCTCTATGCCTCGGGAACACCTGGATCTGCACGCAAGGTGCATGGAGTAATGTGAGTACTCCGACCCAGTGAGTAATAATCACAAATAATGGCTGACAGAAAGAAATCACGTAAAGGCACTAAGGAGTTCTATATCAAGCAGTAAATCAACTCAAAGTAGCAAAAATAGTGAATAAGTCAAGTGAAATATCCTTAGATCAGGTAAGACAGGTAGTTTATCAGGAAATTAACAAGTATAATTCCGTTCCTCGTACAAGTAACCATATATCTCTCATAATAATCAAAATTAAATAACCGTTGCGGCGTGCAGCCCGATCCGTACATCGCTGTGGGGCATAGCCCGATCCATATAAATAGTCGACTGCGCTCACTAGGGGTGTGCAGACTCCTGGAGAGGCTCCTACACCCCAAGCGCTATATCAATGCGGCACGCAGCCCGATCCACATAAACATTTGCTGCGGCACGCAGCCCGATCCATAACATATATAACATCCTCACTATTGGGTTCTCAACCCATCTCAGTCATTTTACTCACAGTTTCTCGGGCACAATAATATAAGGTAGGGATCTCAGCCCTCATTTTTCCCTTATTTAGGATTTAGCATTGATAAAACCGGTTCACATTGTTTTAAACAAATAGAAACATGACTGAGGATATGATTTTTAATAAGTAAAGTGAGGAAAATCAGTCATAATGCCCCTAAGGGTTCTACAAGTCGGCACAAGGCCCCAAACATTGCAACTAGCACAAATCATAATGATAATAATTAAATCTCAGACAAAAATGCGATGAAATCATCAATCGGGACGAACCAAGTCACAATCCCCAGTAGAAATGGACCCCACGGCTCACCGTACAGCATGTGTCTCACCTCAACGTAGCACCACATTGTGCAAATCCGGGGTTTCAAACCCTCAGGACATCATTTACAATCATTACTCACCTCAAACCGGCCAAAGCTCTAGCTCGCTATGCCCTTGCCTCTCAAATCGGCCTCCTCGCGCGTCAAATCTGACCAAAACCAGAGCGAATACGTCACAATATGATAAGGGAACAAAGCCCAAGCGAAAACAATCGAAAAATATCAAAAATCTCGAAATTAGCAAAAACCTGAGCCCCGACTCAGAAATTTTCACATCAACGGGTTCCTTATCTCTCCACGAGTTCATACATATCAAAAACACAAGAATCAGAGTCCAATTGACCCCTCAAATTCCCAATTTAAACCCTCTTAATCTCAAGCACTAAACCTCCATTTTTAGTCCATAATCCCTAAATTTTCCGTGCTAATTCATGAAATATCACCATAGAATTGTGTTTTAGGTCTAAAATCCTTACCTTATCGAAGTTCCCTTGAAATCCCTCTTCAATGTCGCCCAAAAAGCTTTAAGTCGGAAGTTAAAATGAATAAACCCTTCAAAAATCGCGATGAAGAACCATTTATACATTCTGCCCAGGGGTTTTCGCATCTGCGGCCCCTTTTCCGAACCTGTGGTACCGCATTTGCGGTCCAACCAACCGCTCCTGCTGTTTCTCATTTAAACCCCAAAAGTCGCTTCTGCGACAGAATTTCCGCATCTGCGGCTTCGCAGATGCAGCCCCATTGACCGCTTCTGCGGAAACTGCTTCCCAGGCTCAACTTCGCATCTGCGGCCTTCCTCTCGCACGTGTGGCACCGCACCTGCGGTTCCCAAGCCGCAGGTGCGAAAACACCAGATGCAACATATAACCTGCAATTCCTTAAGTCTCCAAACTCTCCGTTAGCCATCCGAAATCACCCCGAGGCCCCCGGGACCTCAACCAAAAGCACCAACACATCCTAAAACCTCATCCAAACTTGTTCCAATTATCAAAACACCTCAAACAACACCAAAACCATCAATTCACATCGAATTCAAGCCTAAGTTTTTTCTAAAAACTTCCGAAACACGCTTTTGATCAAAAATCCAACCAAACCACATCCAAATGACCTGAAATTTTACACACACATCCCAAATCACATAAAGAAGCTATAGTAACTCTCGGAATTCCATTCCGACCCTCGGATCAAAATTTCACCTATCAACCGGAAATCGCCAAAATACTAACTTCGCCAATTCAAGCCTAATTCTACACCGGACCTCCAAAACCACTTCGATCACACTCTTAAGTCACAAATCATCCCCCGAAGCTAACCGAATCATCGGAAATCACATCCGAGCCATCTAAGGCATAAGTCAACATCCGGTTGACTTTTCCAAACTAAGCCTTCCTTAAAGAGACTAAGTGTCTCATTTCTTACCAAATTCACTCCGAACTCAACCCAATCAACTCAACCACATAAAACACGGATAACGAAGCATAAAGAAGCTGAAATGGGAGGGGGGGGGACGGAGCGGTAACTCATGAGACGACGGGTCGCATCGTCACAGTGCCATTACAACTTAAAGGTAAGTTTTATAAAGTGATTAGACTGACTATATTGTATGGAGCAGAGTGTTGACTAATCAAGAACTCACATATCCAGAAGATGAAAGGAACAAAAATAAAGATCTTGAGATGGATGTGCGACATACCAGGATAGATAAGATTAGAAATGAAGAATTAGGTACAGGGTGGAAGTGGCTCCCGTAAAGGAAAAGATGCGGGAAGTGGGACTTAGATGATTTAAGCGTATAAAGAGGATAAACACAGATGTCCCAATAACGAGGTGTTGGATGTTGGCCTTGGTGGGTCTGAGATGAGCTGGAGGCAGGCTAAAAAAGTATTGGGGAGAGGTGATTAGGTAGGATATGATATTGCTTCAACTTACCGAGGATATGCCCCTTGATATGAGGGTGTGGAAGTCGAAAGTTAGGGTGGAGGAGTAGGTAGTCGATCGTTTTTCTTTACCATACCAGCAATATTAGTTTTAGTCTTGTATTCTATTATTCTTAAATTTCTATTACTGCATGATGTATCTTTCGCTTATCATCTTGTCGTTATTAGTGCTTGTTGCTACTACTTTCTTTTCATCTCTCCTCCTTGAGCCGATCGTCTATCGAAAATAACATTTTCACCTTCTCAAGGTGGGAATAAGGTATGCGTACATATTACCCTCCTCAAATCTCTTATGCTGGAATTGTTATTGCTGTTGTTAATTTAGAGAGTACAAAATATGTGGCCGTTTGGCATAAAATAAATTTCATTTTTTTCGATTTCTTTTTACGTTTTTACGTAATCAATGTTTTCTCATGAAAATTTTAAAAAACTCCAAAAAGTTAATTTTTTAAATTTTAACTTCAAATTACTCATAAATATTCAAAAACGACTCCAAATTATATTAATGACAAACACAATTCTAATTTTCAAATCACTTCAATTCCCTTGATAAAAAATTTCACTTATTTTGTAATTTTATAATTCTTACGTCCAAACGCCCACATCATTCAAATTTAGCCAACCGGTTGTTCCAATTTTTTTACTGATTTTCAACGACCACCCAAAACCGCCGTGGACTTCCCAGTGACACCACCGCCGTCTCTCTCGAACACCGAACAATTCCAAAATCTACAGCTGAATCCTTCATTTTCAACAGTAGAAGATATAACTCTATAGAAGTAGAATACAAGGGGGGGGGGGGGTGCTGACATGGCGATACTCTATGCTGTAGTGGCCAGGACGACGGTTCTGGCGGAGTTTAGTGCGGTGACTGGAAACACTGGCGCGGTGGCACGGCGAATATTGGAGAAGCTTCCAAGTGAAACAGAGTCAAGGCTTTGCTTCTCTCAAGATCGCTATATCTTTCATATCCTTAGATCAGAAGGCATTTCCTTCCTCTGTATGGCTAATGATACCTTTGGAAGTAAGTTAAAAATGTTTCTTCCTTTTCTGATTTGGAGGATTTGGTAGAATTTGCAAATTCGGAACTTTTTGAGCTAATTGTGTGTTGTGATATCTAGGCTAGTGTGCAATTTGGTGCATATATTTGAAATTAGTGACTTGGTATTAGTACCTAGACGTTGCTGGGATTGAATGTCTTTGACATGAAAGTAAAGGGACCAAAAAGCCAACCTCACCTGTGAGAATAGAAGTTCCATGGGATGGCGAAGTAGTAGAATAGCGTAATAAGACACTATGTGCACTCTTATCGTCTGCCAAAGCATTTGTTGGTAGAGTTATCTTGTACAGGTACTGGTAGGATTTAGGAATCAGTTGGTATCCGGACAGTGCTGTGATAAAAAGAAATTCAAAAACATTGGAATGTTCAGCTTCTTAAGTGTTTCCTTTTTCTATATGTTGTTTGGGATGTTGCTCTTGGTTCATTTATATTGGTGTAACTATGACATTCATTCTGATTGTGTTTCTTGGTTCTTTGAATTCTTGTAACTAGGACTCCTTCTCAATTTGTCCTTGATTCCTAAATTTGTCCACTGATCTGCTAGAATCAATTGGGGGCTTGAGTAGTGGGGTGGAGAGGGTGATCTGGGATTTTTCTGTACGGGATTCAAGAAAAGGCAAAGAATATATGCTGATGAGGCCTTAACACAAAACCACACTTAAATTTTTGTTCTTTTAACACACTTAAATGTTTTAACTCTTTGAACCATTGTTCTAGAGGTTTTCCATATATCAAGAGTATTCAATTACCTACACACATTTAACTTACCGATAAACAGTGACATTTTCCGATGGAGGGATTTAGTCGAGAGGAGTTTGTTGGTGTTGGGTTTTTTCCCAGCTTGCTATGTGTTTGTTGTTAATGGTCTTGCTAGTTCTGCCTTGGAAAAGAATTCACGACTTCAATGCCAAAAAGAAGGTCAATTCGTCAGAGTACTCAGGGTACTTGCTGTATATGTGCAGTTGCTCATTTTGGAAAAATATGATCTGCATAGACTTTTGCTCCAAAAGGAGGCACTTATCAAATCTTCTAACTGAACGAGGCAACAAGCTACCTATGTCACTAGGTAGATGATTAGGTGGCTGGTAGGAGCTAGAGTTTCAGACGCTATTTTCTGTTTTAGTCAAGTGGGTGTTGGAAAGTAAGACTTCAGTAATTTTACTATTGGTTTCTTTGACCTGAACTATGATAGAGAAAGAGAACGGAAGGGAGAATCGACAAAAGGGAATTAAAGGAGAGAGTGAAAGAAAACTTTGTTCATTCTTTCTCTGGTTTCTGATAGGAAGTAATATGCACATATTTCATATGTTTGTCTCTTCTACCATCATGAATGTTTGGATCCTAGGGGAGATTAATGGTTATTACTACCACTGTGCACCCTTTGTCATCTATCATTAACAATTCTTTCTTATTTAGGAAGGATTCCATTCTCATACTTGGAAGATATTCAGATGAGGTTCATGAAGAACTACGCTAAGGTGGCGTCTTATGCTCCTGCTTATGCCATGAATGATGAATTCTCTAGGGTCTTACATCAGTACATGGAGTTTTATTCAAGTAATCCTAGTGCAGATACACTGAATCGTGTCGTCGGGGGGGGGGGGGGGGGGGGGGAGTTGGCGAGGCAAGTATCTTTACTATTTTTACCATTCAAGACAAGATAAGTATATTTAGTCTGTAGGTCCATGATCGCTGCCGACTCGATCCTACACTAAGATAGGAAGAGCGGGTCGCAATAGTTTTTACCTAAATAGTGGTTCGGGATCGAATTTCCACAGGGAGCTAATAATGGAGTTGGATTTTCTGTCTAGTCTAGAGATGTGTTTGTACTCCTAATGTCACTTCAAACATTCTTGTTTTTTTATTTATTTTTATAACTACTATTATAAAACTAATGATTAAAGCTAAATTATGCTACGAGAATATTGCTAAGTTGTATTTAATGTAGAGAAAGGCACTAGGGTCATGGCATCACCTAGGTGGCTAATTGACGGGTAGATGTTAATAAGGATGGATTGACATATTTGGGGCTTATGCTATAACCGTTGCACAATTGTACCCACTCTCACACCTCTCGGTAGAGAGAGTGATTTTGCCCTATTGAATCTCTCTAGACCAATTGGGTAGGCCAATTAGATCAAGCAACTAGGGTTCAAGTAGGGTGATTACTCTCTCGAGGTTTAACCCGTTAACTGGGACTATCATTTCTCATGAGTCCATCCCAATTCCTTGTTGGGTCAATTTTGGGGTCATGGACTCTCTTTCTCAAGAAGGGGTAGACCCACAAAGCTAGAATCAGTGTTTGCAACCATCAATCCTTAATTAAAACCTAAAATCAACCCAAATAACAAACACCCAATATCAATCTAACCTTAGATGGCAACACCCATCAATTATCCACACTAGGGTTGAGCCACAACCCTAGCTAATGGGTTTAGCTACTCATGCTAGGTACAGAAATTGAAGAAATAGATGAAGAACTTAGCATATTAATTAATTACTAAGAAGAAACTACAATAATAAAGAGCAATAGTGCCAAAAATGGCTATAATATCAAGTCTCACGAGCTCAGCTGTGTTCAGAACATAAAACTTGACCTAAAAATGGTAAAATGTTCTATTTATACTAAGCTGGAAAAACTGGACAAAAATACCCCTGCGGGGTCAGTGCGGACCGCGCCAAAAGGACCGCGGCCGCACTGGCTCTTGGACTTCTGGTTTCTTCTTCTCTGAGGTTGAGGACCGCGGACCGCGTGGAAATGCAGCGTGGCCGCACATAAAGGAGCGCGGAGCGCATTGCTTGAATTTGCCAACATTTCAACTCTCTGAATCTCGTTCACGCGGACCGCACAAAAGTGTGAAGCGGCCGCGTAGCCTGACCGCGGATCGCGAGAATCAAACCGCGGCCTCGTAGCACTTCCACTGAATATGCCATCCTCTGAATCTCCTAGTGCGGCCGCATTCACATTTGCGCGGTCCGCACTAGGTTCTCTTTTCCTCAACTTACTTAGTCTTTGACACTTGAGCAGATTTCACTCCTTTTTAAGCCGATCTTTGACATTCGTCGCTTTGTCGATCAAACCTACAATCAAGTACATCTTGTGAGCATTTTGGGACTATTTTGTAGCAATTCATAACCAAAGCACAGGCAAGTAGGAGCATAAAACATGTTAAAATCCCGACTTATCAACTCCCCCAAACTTAAACCTTTGCTTGTCCTCAAGCAAACAAAATAAGACCCACCCCTTAAAGGAAAATCCAAGTAATTCCAGCTATCCTAAAGCAACCTCAACAAGCATCAATTGGGAATAACAATTGCCCTCAATACGAATGCATCATTAACACATTAAAATTTTGAAAAACCATGGATCAAGTGTGACACAAGAGCCTTAAGAGTTGACACATTTCATCAAAGAACTTCTCTCAATTACTTTGATCATTGTGGAACCCAAACTCACACATCCTCAACTCTCCCTAAACGAACCTCACCTTTTAGAGTATTAACACACAAATCGAGGTTGATGGAGTTTCACTCATCTCTCTCAAGAAGAAGGTCACAAGTCCGGCTCTAGGTACCATATGCTTTCCCCTTATGTAAGTATCAACTAATGTAGGTTTCCTTCAACTCAAGATCCTATAGGGCTTTTGTGGAGTCATTGTGAAGGCTTTTGGGTAAGGGTAGGACATGTTTTTATTCAAGTATGTTCAATCTTCCCTTAAGCACTTCTTTTGATTCATTTTGGCACAAGTTTCGTGACTCTTTTGAGTATTTCACTTCTTTACAAGGGGTTAGAGAGACACATTGTCACTCTTTCTTATGCAATTTAAAACATTTCTCCTTTTTCTACTTTTCCACACCTTTTTTACTTTTATTTTCCTTGAATCCCTTTTTATTCTTGTTCACATTGGAATTTCTTTTTGTCTTTTTCTTTCTTTTCTTGCTTTTTCATTGCCTTCCTTTTTCTTTTGCTTTTGTACCTTCCTACCATTTTGTTTCCTTTCTTGTCTCTCCCCTCAAACTTAGACATTTGTCATTACTCAAGGGAAGATTTGGGTGCCAAGAGAGGGTAATCATTTAGAACGGGTATAGGCTTGTAGCATTGGTTCTTGAAAGAAAAAGGTTTAAGACTCAAAAGGGTTAACTAGGGATCATCTCTTTGGTAGGCTATGGAATTGTTCATCTTAACATTCGGATCAAGGAGAGCCTATAATCACTTCTCAAGTCAAATTTCACCTAGGATTTCGCCTCAACAAACATTCAGGGCAAGTTCTAGACCATTGGCTCGGGACTTGGACTCACAATTCGATTCCTCACCATACACGCTAGGGGATTGCTAAAGACATCGAGTCGAGGGCCCACAACGACCTTAGTTATGATTCAAGCACAAAATGGTCCGAAAAGACCACATGATGATTGTTTGGTCAACGCAAGAGTCTCAAAGCCACGACTTTCACCATCCTAAACACAACATTATGTCTTTGACCATGGGATCAAAGGCAAATGTGCTAGGCCCAAGTGAAGCTTTGCTTGAGGTGCCCTTAACTACACCTATCAAAAACAAAAGAAAAATCAAAGAAACGGACTCAAACCCTTAAGAAGGTTGTCACTCCATCCATCATCGGGAAGAGCCACCCGGTTCACACAATATTTCATCCTCGGAAAGAACCGTGGCCTTAAGAAAACNATTTATTTTTATAACTACTATTATAAAACTAATGATTAAAGCTAAATTATGCTACGAGAATATTGCTAAGTTGTATTTAATATAGAGAAAGGCACTAGGGTCATGGCATCACCTAGGTGGTTATTTAACGGGTGAAAACTACTAAGGATAGATTGACATATTTGGGGCTTATGCTATAACCGTTGCACAATCGTACCCACTCTCACACCTCTCGGTAGAGAGAATGATTTTGCCCAATTGACTCTCTCGAGACCAATTGGGTAGGCCAATTAGACCAAGCAACTAGGGTTCAAGTAGGGTAATTACTCTCTCAAGATTTAACCCGTTAACTGGGACTATCATTTCTCATGAGTCCATCCCAATTCCTTGTTGGGTCAATTTTGGGGTCATGGACTCTCTTTCTCAAGAAGGGGTAGACCCACAAAGCTAGAATCAGTGTTTGCAACCACCAATCCTTAATTAAAACCTAAAATCAACCCAAATAACAAACACCCAATATTAATCTAACCTTAGATGGCAACACCCATCAATTACCCACACTAGGGTTGAGCCACAACCCTAGCTAATGGGTTTAGCTACTCATGCTAGGTACAGAAATTGAAGAAATAGATGAAGAACTAAGCATATTAATTAATTACTAAGAAGAAACTACAATAATAAAGAGCAATAGTGCCAAAAATGGCTATAATATCGAGTCTCACGAGCTCAGCTGCGTTCAGAACATAAAACTTGACCTAAAAATGGTAGAATGTTCTATTTATACTAAGCTGAAAAAACTGGACAAAAATACCCCTGCGGGGTCAGTGCGGACCGCGCAAAAAGGACCGCAGCCGCACTGGCTCTTGGACTTCTGGTTTCTGCTTCTCTGAGGTTGAGGACCGCGGACCGCGTGGAAATGCAGCGCGGCCGCACATAAAGGAGCGCGGAGCGCATTGCTTGAATTTGCCAAAATTTCAACTCTCTGAATCTCGTTCACGCGGACCGCACAAAAGTGTGAAGCGGCCGCGTAGCCTGACCGCGGACCGCGAGAATCCAACCGCGGCCGCATAGCACTTCCACTGAATATGCCATCCTCTGAATCTCCTAGTGCGGCCGCATTCACATTTGGGCGGTCCGCACTAGGTTCTCTTTTCCTCAACTTACTTAGTCTTTGACACTTGAGCAGGTTTTACTCCTTTTTGAGCCGATCTTTGACATTTGTCTCTTTGTCGTTCAAACCTGCAATCAAGTACAACTTGTGAGCATTTTGGAACTATTTTGTAGCAATTCATAACCAAAGCACAGGCAAGTAGGAGCATAAAACATGTTAAAATCCCGACTTATCAGTCCACCAAGATTGAAGAAGTTAATTTTTCTAAGTTTGAGTTTCAGTTTCCTTTTCTTTTATTTGTCTTTTTGATTTTAGCTTTTTTACACATCGGGTGCATGTGTCTAGGGCTCGTTTTAATTTGTCTAAGAAGATGAATCTGCATGGTGTTTGAGCAAAATATTTAAGACTCTTTTGCCAACTTCAATTATCAATAATAAAGAAGGTAAATCTTAGCCAAGCATAATTAACTCCAGATCCAAACTTATACAGCGAGAAATAACGAAAGGTAGGAACATATTAGATTATTGATGTGATAATTTTTCATCAAACACGAGAGATGGCTTACATCTGAAGCCAAAAAGAATTATAAATAAAGGGGTAAAGAGGAAAAAGTGAAGCAACTCTTCATCCGTGAGAGATTCTTCTTTCCTCGTGTTTCTCTTTCTCCTCCCTTGTTTGTTGTCCTTTTTTCTCTCGAAAAAAAGTCCCCCCTACTTCTGAGCTTACCTGCTACAGTTCCTAGGACTTCTATTCAATGGTGTTTGACCAACATGCTTTCGATGATTTGACCCCGAGGATGGCCGAGGTGTTCTTTGCTATTCGTCACCTGGGCGGGATCCCAACTTGGTCGACCCCTCATCATTCCTATTGTGAGCGACCACTACGGTCAGATTTTGACCCATACACATGGGACCTTAGATGAGCTCTACAAAAGGTTTTTGCTTTCAATCCAGATATTCTTTTTAACTATATCGTTATTAAAGGTTTTCCAATTTTGCTTCCTTCTTTATTTAATTTTGCTCCCCATAGCATTCTGAATGCCTCTAATTCAGGTTATCCATTTCGTTCCAAAAATAAATTAGGGAAGCAATTCATCCTTTTTCCATAAGTTAAATAATTGGTCATCTTCATATTTTGTTTAACGCCAAACAATCTAAGTAAACTGTACAACTGCTTATGCTTCCATAGTAAAAACAGTGACAATTTTATCTCAAACGAAAATGCTGTACAAAAAGGAATGAACACTTTGTGTCTTTTTCTATATAGTTGTAGTTATTCTTGAAAGTACAAGAGGTGAATTGTAAATATTTAAACTTAATCGCTTATTAGTCGACTAATTAATCTAGTAGTCGACTAGATAT
The DNA here is from genome assembly GCF_001879085.1 of Nicotiana attenuata. NCBI lineage: Eukaryota > Viridiplantae > Streptophyta > Magnoliopsida > Solanales > Solanaceae > Nicotiana > Nicotiana attenuata. Next base: position 97,385 of record NW_017671131.1, read on the forward strand.
AATAACTTAACAGTTATAATGACAGAAAGTAAATGCAGGAATTAAAGACACCAGGATTTTATACTGGTTCGGATTCAATGTGAATCCTAGTCCAGTCCCCTTGGGTTGCAAGGGAGTTCTCTTTTAGTAAATGTGTTTCTCCGAGTACAGTTGAAGTGAATTGACAACAACGTTTCTCTAGCACTCGTTTCTTTTGATACAATGCCTCACCAGTGTTATACTCTCCTTTTTTTCTCTGACTTGTTACACAGCAGATCTTAGTGAACTACAATGTTTGTTTGCAGTAGAATAAAGAGAGTGGTTTTTGGTTCGATCAAAGTATGTCTGACTAGGGTTTAAGGCTGGGTATAAATACTTTGATGAAGGTCGAGGCTTGACAACCCAAGAGATTTGATCCTTGGAAAGAGATTGATTCTTTTCAAGAATAAGATAGCTGGCCGTTGCTTTCCCTTGATTTCCTTCCTTCAGCAGATGCATGTAATGAAGACTTGCTCTTTATTGTTGGTTCTTCCGAAATTAGTCGCGTACCAATCTTTACAGAATCTTCGATCTTCCGGGATGCTGGCGTTGATTCGTGCCTTAAGTTTAGGCTTGCTTGATTCTCTCCATCGCAGCTGGTCGTTACTCTTTGCTGATTGATTGGCTGATTGGATTCTTTCCTTATTAATCAAATTTGCTGATTGTATTGTAATCTTTGTTGATTGATTTTTTTCCTTAGGCATCAGGATTGACTCCAGCAGTCTTGTAGTATCTTTTTGATTCCTTGTAATTGATTTCCTGCATATGTATATTATTTGCATCATTAAAATTGGATCTAACAATCTCCCCCTTTTTTATGATGACAAAATAATATATAAATGTAAACACCATGTGCTTTACTCCCCCTCAATGTATGCAGTTGACTAGTCCATGATATTCCCCCTCAATGTATGCAGTTGACTAGTTTGAGATAGAGTCGACTTCTGCCGCAAGTTGTACCTGTACAGATATAACATATACTCCTTCTCCCCCTTTTTGGCATCAGCAAAGAGGGAACAAGACAAGAACTAAACATAATAGATAGCATTGAAGCAGAAAAGTTATAGTAATCATCCAACGGCTGGGAAAACAGCCCAAAAACAGCACAACAAAAAAAATAAAAATTATCCAAAGACTGAAAACACAGCCCAAAACCAGCAGAGCAAAAGAAATTGTCTTAAAACACCAACACTAACGACACAGAAAATAAGTAAGGGTGTTGCAGATGGCCTCCTTTAACTGTTCAAAGCTTGCATTGGCTGAGATGCTCACTCCATCCAACCTGTCATGAATCTCCCGTCACACATGAATTCCCAGTTAGCTTGATGTGGAGTTTGTCTCTACATGAGTAAGTAATACAGTTGAAAAAGTTGCCAAGGCTGGTGATGGTGACAGTCCGCGGCACATAATGGCAGTAGGTATTGGCTGGTCGCTGCAATTAGGCTCCTTAGCTTTTATCCCAATTATTTTGTTAAAACAAATGTGGTTAAGTAAAAGGAATTGTAAAGTTTTATGAAGAAAAACTTTGCTTAAAAAAGGAAAGAAAAGTAACTTTTGCTAGATTGGGTTAAGATCATTTGATATCCAACTAAATCTAGCCAATGAATGAAGATGCTGATATCTGAGCCCATGTTTTGTTCCATGACCAAATTTGATCTAAATTCACTTCCTTTGCACTGTAATACATCTGAATATTTGTGTATGGATGCGTGGTTTGATATGGATTTACCTTGATTGTCTTAGCCATAAATCTTGAAATTGGAGGCAAAGAATCACAGTTCTATGATTAATAATGTTTATACTTTTTTAAAGCAAATAAGAAAGTTATAATTTGTCAAAAAGGTGAGGTATTTAAAATTAATTCAATATTGTGATCCATATTTTTTGCTAATTTGAAATTAGATGAAAAACATCAAGTTGAGCTTGTCATCAAAAGCAGGCTCATCTTCTAGGCCCAAGCTTACCTAGAAGCTTGTGAAACCATATTCGCACTTCTGTCTACCTTGCCTAAGTATATGGGCACAAAAGTAGAACTTTTTGCTTCCTCAGCAATATCAGCAGTTTTCTATATGAAATTTGGTGAGATACGTTTAGATATTCTAGTAACTTTTTGGTTAAACAGACAGAAACTGTCATTGGAGATATCTTTTGGGAATTAGATTATCTGGGAGTATGGCGAATAAAATAACTGTCCACCAAAAAACTTGGCATGAAGTTTATTAATTGAAAAGTTAAAACGCAAACCTATAGTTAGCAAAGTCTTTAGAGGATTGACTTCAAACTTACCTGCTACGATGATATTATTTGAAGTACTGCGCCTGAGCGAATCCCTTTGGTCCTTATGATGAAAATAACCGTCTGCAGGTGGAAAGATGGTCATTTATATTTAGTGTGGAGTAACTTTTATGAGTTCTATCATATTTGCTTTATTGATAACGGTGGTGCTCGGGCCAGCTTGAGCGCACCTCGACTAATTCCACCGTGGACCTACTACTTCCCACCAGCCCAGTTACTATGTAACTCTATCCACCAAGGCTTGGACATAAGGACCTCATATAAAATAACTTTGTTTATGGGCTCTATAATATTGCATCTGGACTTGTGGGTGGGGTTTTCTGTTGTTTGTAATACATTAAAATCAATTCCTTTTGAGCAATTTGATAATTGTTTGATTTATTTTTGGCCAATGTAACATCTTTCCTGGAAATTTCATTTGACAAACTTGGTGTTGGGCATTAAACACTTTGTTTAACTTCTGTTATATATTGAGTCTTCCTCTACTTAAATTTTAGTAAGTCTGGTTATCATGCACGAGAGCCGAGGGTCTATTAGAAACAACCTTTCTACCTTCATAAGGTAGGAGTAAGGTCTACGTGCACATTATCCTCCCTAAACCTCACTTGTGGGATTTCACAGGGTTTTTTGTTGTTGTTATCGTGCACGAACCTTAGGGAAGTAGTTATTGTCCAAAGAATTGGTAAGTAAAACATTAACACAACTTAGATGCATCAACAAGGAACTGCTTAATATGTACAATTATCAAATGTGTCTTAACATTGTTATACAGCAGACTTCTCTAATAGAATTGTACTCCAGCTATGTAAAAGAAGATAATTAGGGGAAAGAAAAGGAAAGGTAGACAATGAAATGAGATCTCATTGTTTTATCTGCATTTTCAATGTATAAGACAATGTAATCTTTTTAATCTTCAGGTTGAGGTTGCTTTTTTGGCTCCACGCCCAACGCCTGAAAAGGGAAAAAGAAATGAATTTAAGCTCTATGCATTGATGATGTAAAAGATATTTACACAATCGAGAAAACAGCTCAATACAAGTGTCAAGGTTGTCTACCTCCATATATTTATAAATTTGAAATGCAAAAGGTACATATTATGAACCAGCATGAAACTTAGGAAGACTTACTTGATCTGTAAAATCTGTATACTGAAATTATGAATAAATTCCAAATCCGAGTTCTTTAGGATTTGTTTCTACCATCCATGGAGCCCTAAGAAGAATCCAGAAGTAACATTTGAAATATTAAAAATTTAAGCAGCACACATTGCAAGAGAAAAATGCGAAAAAAATAAATGCATACTTGTTGATTATGAAGTTTATAGTTCCCTGCGAAGCTCTTTGGAGAAGAACTTCCCTTGCTTCAACTGCAATTCCTTCAGGCTGCAGAGAAAGCTCCAAATAATGTTTAAATATGAAGTTGACACTCAAAATAATTCACGAGCATGTTGCGCCCAAGGGGCATGGCCTAGCGGCAGGGGGCGCTCGATGGATCTTGCGGCCTAAGGCGAAATCATATTGAGAGGCCCTTAAATTTATTTTATAAAAATATTTACACTAACAATAAAATTTACTTTCTAAATAATAAATTAATCATTTAAGACAAAAATAAGCGAATTTCAAAAATACAAAAATTGGAAGAAGAGTACAAAAAACAAAGTGGTGGACTATCGGATGTTGAGGCCTACATATTTTGATTTGGCTATCATCACAAACAAGAAAAAGAAATAAACGTATATAATTGTGATAATCCAAAGGGTCATCTTATGTTTTAGAACTCGATTCCGTGTTTCAAGGTCTTCAAAATCTCATTTTTATCTCTCCTCAATTTGCGTGCACAGTCCGGGAGTGTTTCCGAAAAGCTTTTATGTGGAAAATTGATAAAAAAATAATAATTTTTAGCCTAAAAAGTTGATTTTTGTTGACTTCGGTCAACGTTTTGGGTAAACGGACCCGGACCCGAGTTCTGACAATCCCGCTGGGTCCGTAGTACAATATGAGAGCTGGACGTATGCCCGGAATCGAATTCCGAGATCCCTACCCGAGAAATGAATTTTTGATTAAAATTGTAAGACTGAAATTATAATGGTTTTAAGAATTTTGGTTAACAATTGATCTTGTTGGTATCGGGTCCGTATTTTGGTTCCGGAGCCCGGTACAGGTCCGTTATGATATTTATACCTTATCTGTAAAATTTGGTGAGAAACGGGATTGATTTGACGTGATTCGGACCTTTGGTTGAGAAAATAGAAGTTTTAATACTTTCTTGAAAAATTCATGCAATTTGGTGCTAAATTCGTATTTCTAGGTGTTATTTTGGAGATTTGATCACGCGAGTAAGTTCGTACGATATTTTTAGACTTGTGTGCATGTTTGGTTTGGAGCCCTGAGGGCTTGGGTGAGTTTTGGATAGGCAACGGGATGTTTTGAACTTTGAAAATCTGGTATTTTTGCCGCAACAGCTGTTCTGGTGTGTCCTTCTTTTCTTTCGCGAAGCTACTCTCGCGAATGCGAAAGGTGGGCTGGTCAGGGTGACGCGAACGCAAAGGCCAAGTCGCGAACGCGGAGTGATGGGGGCGTTACCCTTCGCGAACGCGACCGGCTCATCACGAACGCGAAGCATTGGGGACCTGGGGGAGGGATCAGACTTCCTTCTACGCGAACGCGAGCAAGGGCTTGCGAACGCGAAGGCCAGGGGGGCAACGCCTTCGCGAACGCGACGAAGATTTTGGGGTCTTATTTCAAGACTAATTACATATTTGGGCTCGGGGTGAATGTGTGAATGAGCTTTGGTCCAAACCTCGAGTTTTGATCATGCGGACCCGGGGTCGGTTTTTGACTTTTTGGGAAAAGTTTGGTAAAACTAAATTTATGAATTGTAGTTAATTTCTTTAGCAATAATTGATGATATTGAGTTAATTGTGGCTAGATACGAGTGGTTTGGAGGTGGATACTAGAGGCAAAGCGGTAATTGAGCCTTGAGTTTGGCCGAATGAGCGAGGTAAGTGTTGTGGCTAACCTTAGCTTGAGGGATTAGGTGTTATTTGCTTATTTGCTACGTGTTTGGATGTTGGGTACAACGCATAGGTGAGGTGACGAGTATCTATACGTTGTTGTCGAGTCATAACATGTGTGTGAGTCTTATTCTTGGAAATATTGTATTTATTTTTATCATATTGTTCATGTGTAGACTACTTTATTCGATGTGTTGAGAAGTTTCTTATCATGTTTTATGGAATTTGGTATTGATGGGGGTTTTTACCCAAAGTTGAGATTGGTATTGTGGAACTAAGATTTGAAGCAAGACTTGTTGTTGCCATTTCTATCTCTCTATAATTGTTGTCTCTATTTTGGTGAGGTAGAGTGATAAAGCACGAAGGGTGATGTCATGCACGTTTCTATTACTTATGTTGTAAGGAAGAGTGGTAAAGCACGAAGGTTGTTGCCGTGCACGTTTCTATTATTGATTGTTTGGTGAGGTTGAGAGTAAAAGCATGAAGGGTGATGATGCCGTGCCTTTTCCATTTGCTGTGTTTACTTGTTATTACCGGTACAAAGTGTACTAGCTGTTTAAATTCCTTTACTGCTGTGATTCTTTATTTTTGGTACCCCCATAGCATGTTTCACCCCCCCCCCCCTTAATTTCTGCTTAGCTTCTATTAATTGTTATTCTGCTAGCATGTTGTTTAACTGCACAGGTTTATGTATGTGTCTTGTCCTAGCCCCGTCACTACCTCGCAGGTTAGGCTCGGCACTTACCAGTACATGGGGTCGGTTGTACTGATACTGTACTCTACACTTTTTGTGCAAATTTTGGTACAGGACCGTGTTGACCCGGGCTGAGTTGCTGCTTTCAGACCCACATGAGACCCAAGGTAGATTTGCCGGCGTTCGCAGACCCTGGAGCCCCCTTCTAGTTATTCTAGCTAACTGTTTCTTTTAATTCAAAGACAGTTGTACTTTCTTTCAGCCAGTATTTGTAGTGACTCTTATAAGGTCGTGAATTGTGACACCAGTTTCTGGGTAGTTGTGTATAAGCACTTGGGTTATTATGAAATTCTGCACTCTTTAATCTGTTTTGGTTTAATTGCTGTTATTTACTGATTTGGTCTAGGGTTAGCGTATTAAATCTTTAATCGTTGGCTTTCCTAGCATCCGAAAAGTTAGGCACCATCATGATCTCGATGGTGGGAAATCTGGGTCGTGACAATAACGTAATAGCTTAAGTTTTGAGCATTAATGGGGTCAAAAATTTTTACTCCATATGATCAATTTAAACTATAATTGTAGTTCATTCTATTAAGTAGCGTTTGTCGGTGAATATCTAAAATAATTATAAATAACCTAATATAACATGTCGAATTACACTATAAGAAAACCGGTGCATGAATGCTTTTGTGTTTATGCAGTTTGAGAGAACATTCTACAAGAAATTCATTATGTTGTCGATATATATAACTTAATTCCTATATAAAAAGGATAAAATTAAAATTGAAACTGAAGCAAATATACTAATTAATCCGTGAAGAAAATTATCATAATTTATGAATTTATTGATATAAAATAACCTCAATCAAATAACAAAAAAAAATATACTGTAACACTTGTCTTTATAGTAATTATTTATATAATTTATATAATATATAGTAATAACAATAAGAAATTAAAAAAAATTGGGGCCTTCAAATTTTGGAGGCCTAAGGCGATGGCCTCATTGCCCAAGCCTTTAGAGCCGCCCTGCCTAGCAGTGTATGCAGTGGATGACGAAAACCACGGGAGATTATGGTTAAATCAATAGAGACAAAATACTAAGTGATTTTTTCTCATCTGCTTAAACCTTGGTGGATGGAGTTACTCGATACATGTACTGGTGGGAGTAGGAAGAACCTGATGGAATAAGTGAGGTGCGTGCAAGTGGACCCGAAATCTACTATTTATAAAGAAAAAGAAAAGGTTAAGGCAGAATACGTAAAAAAACCCCTAAACTTGACACTTTTTAATGAGTGTACACCTTAACTATACGTAATTTTAATTACCCCCCTATGCTTACTTTTTCGGATTTTATTATCCCCTAACTTAGTAAACCTCTCTATCGTGCATACACGTGCCATATACTGTAAATGCTTGTTGATGTTGCTGTACACATTGGAATAATTCGGTTATCCAATTAGAACACCCGACCCGCCTTGAAAATTAATCCCTTAAATTTAACCCATCCCTTTTACCATCGTTCATTTGGTCGATAAAATAGAAAAATTAGGGTTCACCGCTTCACTCCCATCATCAATGACAGAGACGATTGTGCGTTCTTGAGCTTGATTTTGTGAGTCGATAAGGTTCTCCGTTGAGGTGCTGCTAAAAGCTACTGTGGAGGAGCTAAAAGCTACTGGGTATCTTTGATTCTCGCCAATATTTCTACTATTTTCACTCTGAGTTTGAAGGTATGCGTGCCTCTTTCTGTTAGGGTAAAATCAGGACTTTTATGTTGATTGTGACTTTTGCATGCATGCCGATTAGGGTTAAATTAGGGCTTCTATGTTGTTTGTTAATTTGTGGGGGTCTTTACCGATTACCGTTTATTTGTAATCTTCTGTATATAATTTTACAAACTTCTGTCTTGAGAGTTGTTTTTTCCTTTTTCTTATTGCTGTGTAGGGTCCCATGGATACTAAGTATGTGAATCTAAGATGGAAAACTGGTGGGATATTGTTGAGTGAGGTAGGACCTCTATATGTTGGGGGTAGGGTTGAACATGTTACTAATGTCGACTGTGACCACTTGTCAATACCAGCGTTATCTGATTATGCTAAGGATTTTGGGATTAGAAAGTTAGGAAAAACTTATATTATGAGTGCTAAGGGTGGCAGTTTGGTTGAATTAACAAAAGATAGGGATTTAATGGACCTTGCTATGTTATTAAACAATGGGGACACAATAGACATTTTTGTCTCTTCTGACTCACAATTTGAGGAGGTCGATGCTATAGAGCGTAGCCAAATAAGCCACGTGGGTGAGCCTTTTAATGCATCTTCTAGCACACAACAAGACAATAGGGAATCTTTTGTTCCCTGTGGTCCTTCTTTAAATACTACTGCTGCAAATCCAGATCTGGGGTTACCTACTCCTTTGAATACCACTCAAGAAGAGGATTCACCCATAGATTGGACTTCCTCTTCAGAGGAAGAAGAATCTGCTGCTGCTGATGATGTAGAGGACATTGTTGCTGATTCTCAACAAGTAGAACCAGCTGGAGAAGAAGAAGAAATAGCATCTGGTGATGAATCTGAGAGGTCATTTGATTATGGAAGTGATGTCCATGAAGAGTTGAGGGTTGTTAAAGAAGATATGAAGAAATATAGACAAAAGAATAGGAGAAAACTTAGGAAGGAAAAACCTGATGGATTTTTAGGTGAAGTTGGAGTTGATGATGGTTATGAGAACATAGATCAGTCTAAAAAAAATATGAGAGACAAATTAGGAGGTGATGATGAGCCTTACTATGATAGTTCAAATCAAGATAGTTTTGAATCTGAATCAGATCTGGAAGGGGAGGGTGATCCTGTATCTGATGATGATGTAGATGATATGGGACAGTTAAGGGAAAGGAAAAAAACAAATAGAGTGGTTTATGATCCTTCTGCCAAAATTGTTACTTGGCAATTAGGGTTGGTATTTGAGAATGTGAAGGAATTTAGAGAAGCAGTTACCAAGTATGCTATAAAGAAAGGTATTCAGCTAGTTAAGGATCCCAATGAGCCACATAGAGTCAGAGTTAAGTGCAAAACTAGTTGTCCTTAGTTGTTGTATGCTAGCAGGGAAGGTAGGAGTACAAATGTCACAATCAAGACTTACAATCCAAGACACAAATGCTATAAAACCACTTACAACTATCTGTGTAATTCAAAATATGTGGCAGAGCAGTAACCCCAAGGTATTACCTCCTCTAGTTCAAAATATGCCTGGAAAGCCAAAAAAAATAGAAGAAAGGAAGTTGGAGAAATAAAAAGGGCTGAAAAATTATCAAAGAAGGGAATAACTATGACATGCTCCATTTGCAAAGCAAGTACTCATAATATGAGGAGTTGTCCAACAAGACCAACAAGTAATCAAGAGGTACCTTCTTACCTTCTTCCTTTATTACTATCTTCTTAGTTATCTAAGAGCTAATTCCTCATTTTCTCATATAATACACCACTAATTACTCACAACAATCAACAACAAAAACTTCACAAAAGAGAGGCAGAAAGGAATCGACAATGCATCTACAAGTACCGGAGGAAAATTTGAATTTCGGGGGGGGGGGGGAGGGCAAGAAGCCACTACAAGAGGCCTAGGCTTCAAGGACATGGTGTATTTGTTGCACAATCTGGTTTTACAAGTATTAATGTAAGTGTATTTTTTTTTGTCCTTACATTTTATTGTCTAACTTACTATATGATGTTATTGTCTAACTTTGAAATATATCTTTTGGTTTGAATGTTCTCAGCATGGTTTGCCTACAGCCAGAAAGGTTTATACTGGCCCTTTAATTGATTCTACCCATGTTACTGGTGATATTGGATATAAGCCTTCTAAAGGTTTGAAATGGAAAGGGAAGGAAGCTGTGACTCAAAGACAACTTCAAGTCCAAGCTGCAATGGCTAGAATCAAGACAAGGTCCTAATCCGGTGGAATACAAACAAGATCTAAGGTTATGGGGAAATCACCCTCCAAGAAGACCACTTGAATTTCTTTACTGTTTGGATGTAGTATTTGATATACTAGACTTCTTTTTTTGTTGAATTCGTGGGGTAGCTGTTTTAGTTGAATTCATGGGGTGTCTGTTTTTTGTGAATACTGATGGTGGTACTAAACTTTATTTTGTGAACTTGTTTGTCATGTGTATGTCTAGCTGTATATGGACAGCATAGTTTAACTCTATTGTTAGATGTTAAATTCCGACTTTCTTTGTCAAATTACCAGCTATGTTGACAAAATGTTGTGATTGTGATTGGTTGTTTTTGTGGATAGCAGTGTCGAGCAGCATATCATATTGCTTAACTTCTATTACATACTACCAGATAACCATTATTTGTATATGAGCAAAATCAGATTCAAAAGTAAACTGAAAAATAATAGAAACTTTAGCATTCTTTCCCTCTTCGATAGTTTGTTAGTCTTCTTCAACAATCCCGAAATAACAATGTTTGCTTGCTCCGAAAATGGAGGTTCATACCACTGAAAAAATCGACGAGAATTTATCTTCGGATAAAGACTACATCCAAAGAATCGTCGCACAGGATTTGCAGTAGTCCACACAACTTTTAAAGGAGCTGGCTTGCCACATCTACAATAAACATTCATCTTCTATCTTCCAAGTAAAAAAACTGTTATTTGGGCAAAAAATAAGAGTCAAAATCTTAGGGGGAAATGGAATTTGGCTGGACAAAGATTGTGAGAAGATTGTGGCTGAAGACTTAGAAAGAAGCCAATAAATAGGGGTTGTTACCGTTGGGGGAAATTATTACCGTTAGGGATGGTTCTAGGATTGGGAAAGGAAAATATTCAACTAATGTGGCAAAAAATATACTCCCCCACGCGCACTCAGCCATTTGAACCAACTTCCACTGACATGTGGCAGGTTAGGGGGTAATAAAATCAGAAAAAGTAAGCATAGGGGTAATTAAAATCACGTATAGTTACGGTGTACACTCATTAAAAAGTATCAAGTTTAGGGATGTCTTTACCTATTCTGCCAAAAGAAAATCACGGGTATGTTGGTTCATCATTACATACCTCTTCAGGAAACCAGACACCAGGTTTTGTGCTTCCCTCAAGAATAGCAAGGGCAAATGCAGCTGTTGAAATTCCCACTGATCTGAAAAAGAAACAGTTTAAAGCTTACAACCTTTGGCTTTCATTACATTCTTGATTAAATTCGCTCAAGAAAATCACAAGGATTCGAACGTCCCACAGATAGTAACTTGACAATCAACAACTGAAAAAAGTAAGAGGTATTTACACGGATAACTTACCTAGAAAGTCTTTTATGACTAAATATACCAATTATGTTATCCATCTGAGCATTCTAAATCCACCTGTTTCACAAAAGATAAAACAAACTTGCTGAGCTTACTCTTTGCGAGTAGGATTCGACAATCTTTAGCATTTCTCAGCAGCATCAAAACTGAATGAACTCGCATTGAGACTGCCTCTCCAGCTGTGCCATCAACGGCTCGAACAACTGGATCAAATAGTTGAACCAACTGCTGCACTTTGCTTCTATCCCTCAGGAATTCCTGCAGAATATTGTACAATGTGATTAAAACACCTATTGAGTGTGTGATATACTGTTGAAAGAAAATTCTGCAGCAGTATTTCCAGGCTCATTATTGGACACAGCAAGATCGAAAACATAGTAAAGAGTCAACAGCATTTCAAGGCTTATTATTGGATACATCAAGATCAAAGCAGACAAAATGAAATGAATGTTTTATTTACAAACAAAAAAAATCAGAGCTTCGAAGATTCTCTGCTTTCTCTTTCAATACTCACACTGACATACACACAAAAAGGAAAAAAAGAAATCAATTAAGAACTATATGAATGGTGTCGATTCTGCTAGCTCTTACAGGTCCACTATTCGGAGAATTCATCACAGTTGACCTTTTACGCTAGCAGTTAATAGACCACAATCCCTATTCAGATTTCAGACCAGCTATAGTTTGTGAGTCGCACAGGTGGAGTTTTATTCTAAAATATATAAAGACGAATTCTGCACCCAATGGAATTTAAGCATCCAAAAACGGAGATTGCGAAGTATCAAGTTGAGAGACCTACAGGAGGAAGTAAATTTCTCATGGCAATCATTCCCCAGTTCCAAACCGAGCACTTGTTAGGAATAAAAATAAATAATCCCGCCCAGGAACAATATCCACGATAAATCACAATAACACAAGAGAGTAACAACGACACCAAATATTTTAACGGGGTAAAGTACAATACTATAATATTACAACTTAGTTGTGTCAAGAGACTACTACAACTTCGAAAGAAAAAATACTCTTTATTTTAAACACCTCACTACAATATTACTCCCACTCACTATTTATCTCACAGACTGCAATCTGTGTATTACTCTCTCTAACTCTCTGTTGCTTCTCTCTCTTTTTTGGTGTGTTTGAAATGAGGCAACATCATCCCTATTTATAGTTGAACGAATGCTCGCCAAAACCGATCAAAATCTGTTCTGTTGTTCTGTTGCCTACTTGCCAATTTGCAAGATTGCAAATTGGTTATGAAATTGGTTCCACCGCCCAACCTTACATCCGCCTACTATTGCCATGGTTTCAACCAATCACATTTTTTTTCTTTCTTATTTTCTTTTTGTTTATTTTATTTAGTGACCCCACAAATCTCTCCCTTAATTTTGATTTTTTTTCTTCATTCCAAGACAAGATCTCAATCTCTGAAAATCTTCAAACTTGAGAGGCTTTGTGAAGATATTTGCAACTTGATCATGAGACATCACATATTTGAGCCCGACTTCCTTCTTAGCAATGCAATCTCTGATGAAGTGATACCTTGTATCAATATGCTTGCTTCGATCGTGATACACTGGATTCTTTGCGAGCGCCTGTGCGAATTTGTTGTCAATACAAATCTCCGTACATTCAATTTGTGGCAAATTGAGCTCCTTCAATAATCTTCTCAACCAAATAGCATGACAGGTACAAGATGTTGCTGCTATATATTCAGCTCACAAGTTGAGAGAGTAACAATTGGTTGTTTCTTTGAACTCCAAGAAATAACAGAATCACCCAAGAAAAATACAAAACCAGTTGTACTTTTTCTATCATCAACTATCTCCGGCATAATCACTATCACAAAATCCCATAAGGTTTAAGTCATTAGAAGAAGAATAAAATAACCCAAAGTCGATCGTACCTTTTAGGTAACGAAGAATTACTTCTAGTGACTTTCAAATGAGTGGAGGTAGAAGCTTCCATGAAGCGTCTTACTACTCCAACTGCAAAGAGTATATCTGGCCTAGTACAAGTCAAGTACCTCAAACTTCCCACAAGACTTTTAAAAAATATGGGATCCACTTTTTCTCCTTCATCAAACTTGGACAATTTTGTCCCACTCTCCATCGGTGTGTTAACGGGGTTGCAATCGAGCATGTTGAACTTCTTCAATATCTCTTTTGTATAGCTTTCTTGAGAGATAAAAATTCCATCCTCCATCTGCTTTACTTCTAGGCCCAAGTAGTATGACATGAGCCCTACGTCTGTCATCTCAAACTCATGGGACATATCTTTCTTAAAAGCTTCAAACAAACTTGAGTTATTGCCCGTGAAAATAAGATTAGCAACATAAAGACAAACAAGTAAGATATCTCCATTAGTATGAACTTTAAGGTAAAGAGCATATTCATGGAGACAACGAGTAAACCCATTGTCTTGAAAATATTTGTCGATGCAACTATTCCATGCTCGTGGGGCTTGCTTTAATCCACATAAAGCTTTCTTCAACCGCAACACTTTATCTTCATGGTTTTTGACCACGAAGCCCAATGGTTGTTCAACATAGACTTCTTCTTCAAGATAGCCATTCAAGAAGGCTGACTTGACATCTAGTTGATGGACCTTCCACTTCATTTGCGCCGCCAAAGAGATAAGCAAACGAATCGTCTCCATGCAGGCAACAAGTGTGTAGACTTCTTCATAGTCAATGACTTGCCTTTGCTTGTAGCCTTTAGCCACAAGTCGTGCCTTGTATTTCTCCACATCTCCATCAGCATTCTTCTTTATTTTGTATACCCATTTCACTCCAATTGCTCGATGACCCTTGGGAAGAGTTGTTAACTCCCAAGTGTTGTTCTTCTCTATTGACTCAATCTCCTCCCCCATGGCTTGTCTCCACTTTTTGTTTGTAACAGCTTCATCAAAGTTTATTGGTTCACTGTCAGCAAAGAGACAACATAAAAAATCAAAATTAGTAACTTCTTGTGTGTCCTCATAGAGCTCTTGAATACTCCTTGTCCTTTGAGGCTGTTCATTTTGAACTTTCTTGAGAAGAGGGAGATGCAACATTGGTTGGAGAAGGAGGTGGAGTTGTATCCTGCACAGGTTCCACGGTCTCTGGTTCTTCTTCATCACCAAAGTATGGAAGAAAATCATATGAAGTTTCATGGGCTTCCCAATCCCATGCCAATTCTTCATCAAATTCAACATCGCGACTTACCACCACCTTACCGCTGCTTGGGTTGTATAACTTGTAGCCTTTTGAACTCGTATCATAGCCAACAAATACATGCTTGACACTTCGATCGTCAAGCTTTGCTCTCCCTTGATGTGGCACATGAGCATAGGCTATGCTCCCAAAGATTCTTAAGTGTTTGACACTTGGCTTTCTTCCACTCCATGCTTCTTGAGGCGTTTGATCTCTAACATTTCTTGTTGGAGACCTGTTGTTCAAATAAACTGAACAAGAAACAGCTTCGGCCCAAAATTCCTTGGGCATACTTTTAGCTTTCAACATACATCGAGCCATATTAAGAATCGTTTGATTCTTTCTCTCTGCAACTCCATTTTGTTGGGGTGAATAAGGTACCGTTGCAGGGCGAGGAATTCCATGAGACTGACAAAAGTCATTAAATTCGTTTGAAGTGAATTCGCCTCCTCTATTGGACCTTAGAGCTTTAATTTCATAGCCACTTTCTTTCTCCACAAGTACTTTTTGAAATTTTTAAAAGCAGCAAAAGCTTTAGATTTTTGGTTCAAGAAATAAACCCAAGTCTTTCTACTAAAGTCATCAATGAAAAGCACAAAGTATCTATTTGTACCAAAAGAAGGTGGATTGATTGGTCCACACACATCAGTGTGAACAAGTTGGAGCGGCTTGGTTGATCTTGTCATGGCCTCCTTTGGAAAACTCCTCCTTGCATGTTTCCCAAGAAGACAAGCTTCACAGAGTTGATTTGGATGGTTGATTGATGGTATCCCATGTACCATGTTCTTTTCTCCCATTGATTTGAGCGCTTCAAAATTCAAGTGCCCAAATCGCATGTGCCAACACCATGATTCATCTTTCACATTAGCCTTCAAACACTTTACATCAATTGTTTTAAGATTCAGAGAAAATAATCTATTCTTTGTCATATGCACTTTAGCAATTAGAATTCCACTTGAATCTCTAAGCCAAAGATGCATATTTTTCATGTGGATGTCATATTCCTTTTCAAGAAGTTGGCCCAAACTCAAAATATTACTTTCTAATTTTGGCACATAATAAACATCTTGAATTAGCTTGTGACTACCATCTTTACAGAAGATCAGAATCGTACCTATTCCTTCGATTTGA
>NW_017671131.1:113797-120664 GCF_001879085.1 Nicotiana attenuata
ACTAGCCTCAATTAGGACTAACAATTGCCCTCAATACACATGAATCATTAACAACATTTACTCTTTGAAAACACCGTGGATCAAGTGTGACACAAGAGCATCAAGGGTTGACTCAACACATCAAAGGACTCTTTCTATTACTTTAGTCATTGTGGAATCCAAACTCACACATCCTCAACTCTCCCTAAGCTAACCTCACCTTTAGAATAATGGCACTCAGAACGAGGTAAATGGAAGTTCACTCATCTCTCTCAAGAAAAAGTCACAAGTCCGGCTCTAGGTACCATATGCTTGCCCCTTATGCGAGTATTCACTAATGTAAGCTTCATTCAACTCAAGATCATATAGGACTTTTGTGGAGACATTGTGAAGGCTTTTGGTTCAGGGTAGGAAATGTTTTGGTCTAAGTAGGTTCCATCTTCCCTTAAGCACTTCTTTTGATTCATTTGGCATCCATTCACTTGACTCTTTGAGTCATTTCACTTCTTCCTAAGGGGTTAGAGAGACACACTGTCACTCTTTCTTATGCATTTCAAACTTTTTTTAACTTTCCACACCTTTCATTCTTTGCTTTACTTTGAATCCCTTTTTATTCTTTTTCACATTGAACTTTCTTTTTGTCTTTTTGCTTTTCTTTCTTTTTCATTGACTTTCCTTTTCTTCATTTTTGTGCCTTTTTACCACTTTGTTGCAATCCTCGTCTCTTCCCCCAAACTTATACTTTTGCCATGTGCTAAAGGAAAGATCAGGTGCCAAGAGAGGGTATCTTTTAGAACGGGTATAGGCTTGTATCATGGTTCTTGAAGGAAAAAGGTCTAAGGCTCAAAAGGGTTGACTAGGGATCTTATCATTGGTTGGTTATGGGAGTGTTCAAGCTATCATTTGGACCAAGGAGAGCCTATAATCATGTCTCAAGTCAAAATTCACTTAGGATTTCGCCTCAACAAACATTCAGGGCAAGTTCTAGACCAATGGCTCGGGACATGGACTTGCAATACGATTACTCACCACACAAGCTATGGGATTGCTAAAGACACAGAGTCGGGGGCCCACAACGACCTTAGATAAGATTTGAGCACAAAATGGTCCCGAAAAACCACTTGATGATGTCAACACAAGAGTCTCAAGGTCACGACTTTCACCATCCTAAACACAACAATTTGTTTTTGGACATAAGATCAAAGGCAAATGTGCTAGGCCAAGTGAAGCTTTGCTTGAGGTACCCTTAACTATTAACTGCTAAAAACAAAAAGAAAAATGGACTCAAACCCTTAAGAAGGTTGTTATGCCACCATTATTGGTAAGAGCTACCCGGTTCACACAACACTCCACCTTTGGAAAGAACCGTGGTATTAAGAAAACCAAAGGCTTATTGCAAACATTGAAAACAAGAAGCTACGAATCACAAATAAGAAGCTAAGAACGAAAAGTTTGCGGAAAGTAGAATGAATATATACAAGAGGGGATTTGATAACATAACTTTGTATACAAACCCAAAGTAAAATAAAAGTGCGAAAAGTGATAAAAATATATACAAACCAAAGATAAAAAATAAAGAAAGCATGAAAAGCATCACAAATATATACAGTCATTCGAATGAATCCACGAAATAAACAGTAGGGCCTACCCCCTCAAATGAAAGCTGGCATTGTCCCCAATGCCAACTAAACAAAAATAAGCACCAAAAAGATAACGAGGAAGGATATAGAGACTCCCTATGGCCTGTCTGTCTGCATAGGCTCCTGAGTGGTCCCTGGGTCCTCAAAGTGCTCGGGAACCTCAGACCGGCTCTCGGTGGGCTGCTGCTCTGCTGCTAGGACCTGGGCCTGAACCTGGACAGGCTCCTGAGCTACATCCCGTGGCTGACTGGAGGAAGCCTCCGGTGGGTCGGCCAATTGGATGACTGCATTATCTGCTCTGGGAATCATCCTCCTCCTCTTGGGAGGCCTCTGAGAGTGCTCTGGCTGTGGATCAGCTACTGGTACTGGGTCCTGGAGCAGTAAATCTAAAGGCAACTGATCTGCCTTCAATCTGTCAACATCAGCTCTCAGCTCCTTCTCGGACTCCTTGGAGGCCCGCGTCTTCCTCAGCTTCTTGTGCTCCCTAGCAAGCTCCTAGAGAGCCTTGCTATGCGAATCAACTGCATCCGTAAGCACCTTTTGGTGTTGAGGATTTTCTTTTGGTTTTCTAGTATCTCCTTGAGAGCATCCTCTATCGACTGGGGAACGTGTGGGGGTGGAGGTGCGGACTGAGCCTCTACCGTGGTGGTCAGGATGGACACCTTGGATGAGGCAGTCTGCATCCAGTTGTTGATACTCAAAAGTGCCTGGCTCAGCCGGTGGGCAGTAATGGGATGAGCCCGGGAAGATGGAATCTCCGGGTTTGCTGATGTGGATGGACTAGGAGGGATAGCAGTGGAAGTAGAGGCAGACTCAGCTGGAGTCACTACTACAACTGGCTCTTCAGACTGGCCAGTTGGAGCAGTAACCGTACTCTTGAAGTTCTTGCTCTTGGGGTTATCATCCCCCTGCATGTTGTACCAGGAGAAAGGGGCCTTCGCTTTGACTTTGATGTCGAAGGGCCTCTTTTCCACCTTCAAATCCCGGAAGTACATCGTGAGGAAACTGGGGAATGGATAGTTTCTGTCATGCTCCGCACCCACAATTGAGATAATCCTCGACATCACATTCCCCACATTAATCGGGTACCCCACCATGATCGAAGCCACCAACACTGCCCGGTGAAGAGGAAGGGTGTTTTCATGTGTCGTGGGGTCTAGTCTGCTACACACAAATGTTTTCCACCCTTTTCCTCGAAGTTGAAACTCCGTCTCAGATCTTGCCTCCAGCAGTCAACCAGTCGGGGGTGGTACCTGGGATTGCCAGGTACTGTGCTAGCCAGGGACGAACCTCCTCACCCAATTCCATTTTTGCCATGTATAGGGACTCATCCTCCTCATCGAAGCCAAGGTAATCATTTATCGTCTTCCCATCAAATAACACCTTCAAGTTCCGCACCTTGGTCACCTTTGTACCTTTTTTGATGTGGGCAACGTTGGTGTAGAATTCTTTGACCAAGTGCTCATTGGCATCCATACAATCAGACAAAAAGTGCGCCCAGCTAACTCTCTCCCTAAACTGCCTCCTCACATTGGGGTTGTGAGGTAGCAAGTCTCTATCTACCAAGCTCCTCTCCAGGATCAACTTCCTCACCGGCCACCATTTCCGGAAATTGTGGTACGCCACCTCACTAACAAATATATCTTGCCAAACCTCCGGCTTTCTTGTTCTAGCAATGCCCCCTACCTGTGGTTCACCTCCTTCTCCTACTTCTTATTCTCCCCCTACTTCCTCCTCAGCACCTACTGCACCCTCTCCAGATAATGACTGTGAGAGAGGTGGAGTATTCCCCACTACCTTTACCTGAGCCCTCAGACGACCCAGAAGAAATGTTCACTGACACTTGGGCAGTGGGGGATGCTGGAGGTGTGTCTCTTAGCCCGGGCCTCTCCGGCCAGTCTTCCATGTACTCTGGCATGGAGTCTGAAGAAATCTCCCGTGATGGCTCATACTCACTACCCGAGGACTGGGAAGCAGCCCTATCAGCAGCTTTTATCAGTTTTCTTGTCCTTTTAATATTTTCCCGAGCTTGGGGAGTGAGTTTTATCATTTTCTTCTTCCCTCCCCGGGAGGATTCTCCTCTGCCCGGTTGTTTACCTCTTTGTTTCAACATTGTCTGTAAACACAATTCAATTGACTTGTTAGTATCAGTTGCAGCAGTTAAGAACAGAGTTGCAGAATCAGAGAAGAAAATTTGCAGAAATGGTGCAGAGTCACACAGTGCGGACCGCACAAAATGGTGTGCGGCCGCACTGGAGTCACCGCAGACCGCACAATGTCAACCGCGGACTGCACAGAGGTGGGATTCAGACTACCCACTCTCTGTATCTAGGCAGTGCGGACCGCACAAAATGTAGTGCGGCCGCAGTGCCTGAGGTTCAACAATCACAATTTCATCAATGCGGTCCGCACAAAATGGTACTGCGGACCGTACAAGGGCATCGCGGACCGCACAAAAACGACCGCGGTCCGCACAGGGTGCCCTGGTGTGGCACTAACTTAGGGTTTCACATATTTTGATTTTGGGTCCAATTTTTCACCTAAGTAGTGTCCCTACATGATTACCCATTGATTTTAACTATCTATGTCTATTTTAATCTAAAAATTAACAACCCTAACCTACTCAATTGAAAAAAATACAGGAAGCATAGAAAGGGAAGAAAGAAAAACAAAAATTAGAAGAAATTAACAAAAATTGAACAATTAAAAGGCAAGTAATGGTACCAGATGTGAGATGAAATGAAGAGTGACAAGTCCACACAGTTAATTACAAGCAAAGGAATGGATGAACAGTGTTCTAGGGCTCTGAGAATTAAAGGTTCGAAAAGGGTAAAAGGAGGGCCTCAAGGACTATTTATAGAAAAAGCCCTGGGGCCCAGTCTCACCAACCAGTGGTGACCGCACAAAATGGACCGTGGTCTGCACTGCACAACTTGATTCAAAGCTTGAGAAGGCAACGCTCTGCGGTCCGCACAAAATGGACTGCGGCGGCAGAGGTCCACTGCGGACCGCACAGAATGTAGTGCGGCCGCGTGGCAAACTTCAGAGAGTTGTATTTTTACTCTTTCTTCAGTGCGGTCCACACAGAATGGACTGCGGCCGCACTGATAACTTCAGAGACCTGATCATTTTTTTCCACTATGTCCTGCACTACATCAACACAATCCTGTAACATCTCACAACTAGTTAGCCCAAAAATCAATCCTACACTACAATGAAAATCAAATAGAAGTTGCTCCACCCGAAGATTTGCAGCCACATCCCAATCAAGGTTCAACTTTCTCAAGGCCCACATGGCCTTATGCTCTAACTCAACTGGCAAATGGCAAGCTTTCCCGAACACCAACCGATACGGAGATATACCAATCGGAGTTTTGTAAGCAGTCCTATACGGCCATTGAGCATCATCAAACTTCTTAGACCAATCGGTCATATTTGCATTGACTATTTTAGACAGAATATTCTTGATTTCCCTATTGGACACTTAAACCTGGCCACTTGCTTGGGGATGATAAGGAGTAGACACTTTGTGGTTGACACCATACTTGGCAAGCAAGGTGTCAAAAGCTCTATTGCAAAAATGTGATCCTCCATCACTAATAATTGCACGAGGAGTGCCAAACCTTATGAAAATGCTCTTCTTTAGGAATGCAACCACACTCCTAGCTTCATTGTTGGGCAAAGGCACAGCCTCGACCCATTTTGAGACATAATCAACCGCTACAAGAATGTAGGTGTTTCCGCACGAGCTTACAAATGGGCCCATAAAATCGAACCCCATACATCAAAGATATCCACTTCGAGAATGGTGTTTAGAGGCATCTCATCTTTCTTGGAAATACCGCCCGCTCTTTGACATTGATCACACCTTTTTACGAGATCACTTGCATCTTTGAACAAGGTTGGCCAATAAAAACCACAAGTCAGAACTTTTGAAGCTGTCCTCACCCCTCCATGATGGCCACCATAGAGGGAGGAATGACAAGCCTCTAGGATGCTAAATTGCTCCTCCTCAGGTACACACCTCCGGATCACTCCGTTGGTGCAAATCTTGAACAAGTATGGCTCATCCCAATAGAAGTCCAGACTATCCTGTTTGAGCTTCTTCCTTTGGTTAGAAGAGAGCTCACACGGGATGATTCCAGTCAGAAGGAAATTAGCAATATCCGCAAACCATGGCATATCACTCATTGATATAGAAAGTAGCTGCTCATCGGGAAATGCATCATTGATCTCTACGCCATCACACAGCCTTCCTTCTTCCTCCAAGCGGGACAAATGATCCACCACTTGGTTTTCGCTACCTTTCCGGTCCACAATTTCCAAATCAAACTCTTGGAGTAATAAGACCCATCGCATCAGTCTAGCTTTGGAGTCTTTCTTTGTCATCAAATACCTAAGAGCTGCATGATCGGTGTGCACTATGACTTTGGCTCCCATAAGATATGGCCGAAATTTTTTCATTGCAAACACAATAGCCAACAATTCTTTCTTAGTCACCGTGTAATTCCTTTGAGCCTCATTCACTGTCTTGCTCGCATAGTATACTGGATGAAACATTTTGTTCACTCTTTGACCCAAAACTGCCCCAACCGTAACATCACTCGCGTCGCACATAAGCTTGAAAGGCAAACTCTAATTGGGTGCGGTAATGATCGGGGTGGTGGTCAACTTTTGCTTGAGAAGTTCAAAGGCTTGCGTACATCCCTCATCAAACACAAACTTTGTATCCTTTTCTAGAAACTTACACAAAGGATTAACTACCTTCGAAAAGTCCTTGATAAATCGCCGATAGAACCCCGCATGTCCAAGAAAACTTCTAACCCCCTTGACAGAAGTGGGGGGAGGAAGTCTTGAAATCACCTCAATTTTGGCTTTGTCAACCTCAATACCGTTCTTTGAAATTTTATGTCCCAAAACTGTGCCCTCCTCAACCATGAAGTGGCATTTTTCCCAATTTAGCACAAGATTGGTGTCTTCACACCGGGCCAACACTCTATCCAAATTGTTCAAACACTCATCAAATGAATCTCCCACAACACTGAAGTCGTCCATGAAAACCTCCAAAATATCTTCCACAATATCGGTGAAAATGGCCATCATACAGCGTTGGAATGTTACCGGTGCATTGCACAACCCAAAGGGCATCCGAGAGAAAACAAAGGTGCCATATGGACAAGTAAAGGTTGTCTTTTCCTGATCCTCTGGAGCTATCAAAATTTGATTGTACCCCGAATAACCATCCAAG